>NW_020954608.1:50036972-50228593 GCF_900497805.2 Vombatus ursinus | reverse complement strand
CACACACACACACACACACACACACACACACACACACACACACACACTCTGCTCTTATGCCTCCATGCCACTGTTTATGCTGTACCTTTCTGTTTCTTCTTTGCTTGTTGAAATCATATCTGTGCTTTAGAGCCCAACTAAAAAAGAGCAACTAGGTAGTACGGTGAATAGAGTGCTGGACGTGGAATGAGGAAGACCTGAGTTCAAATCTGACCTCTAGACACTTACCCAGTGTGACCCTGGGCAAGTCAGTTAACCCTGTTTGCCTCAGTTTCCTCATCTGTAAAATGAGTTGGAGAAGGAAATAGCAACCTCCCCCCCAGTATCTTTGCCAAGAAAACCCCAAATGAGATTATGAAGAGACAGACATGACAGAACAACAACAGAATGTTACCTCTTCCGTGACACTTTTCCTGACTCTTCCTTCTTCCCCAGTAGATCATTGCATTCCTCAGTCAGAGCTCATAATACCTTGTCTTGTAACTCTTTAATGAACTCTAACTGTAAGGGATCTGGTTATTTGAGGCAATTAATTTACTTAAGATAATCACTTAGTTTAAGGTAGTGGTGGAATTTTAATAGTGTATGTCCCTCATATTGTATCATTCTCTTTGATTGGGTCTAATGTGAATGGCTAACAAACAAAATGACTACTACTTGGGAGCTTTAATCAGCCCCCAGAGGAATTTCAGCAGTTAGTCTAGCAGCAAAGCAGTCAAATTTCAGAATTTTATAGTCTCTATACCTCTGTACCAGAGGATAGTAAAGGGCAGAGGCTTTGGGCAGAGCCCAGACAGTGTGTTATATACTTCCCCTAACCCCCACCTTAGGGCTATGCTATTGGAGAGATTAAACCAGTAGGAGTTAATGTACCCAACTGGGAGCAGACATACTGCCTCACTGAAGACAAAAAGTTACATACCTGAGGTGAAGGAAACAGCTTCAATGCAGGTAACCCTTGAACCAGGAAACAAAAACTAGCTATATACTCAAGAAAGGACTTCCAAAAACCAGGAGTTGTGAGTTTGGTCACACGTATTTTCTTCTGGTCACACGTATTTTCTATACTGCCAACATATTACAAATTGAAGGCCACTTTTTCCTGGGCTCTATTTGTACATATAGGAGAGTGTGTCCCAGGATTTTGGTGGGAAAAACATTTCTCACCAAAATCCTGGGACACACTCTTCTTTAAGTACAAATACTATACAAGTACTACATATACTACCTTAGTAAATGCCTTTGCTAAAAGTTAATTGAGGCCATTGGGATGCATACCCATGGATCCTTTTGAGCCACTGCACTACAAACTCCAACGTCAGGGTTACCGTGGAGTCTGGAGGAAGTATATTGCCGCCATCCTCTGGGGACCCAGCCCATCAGTGTGAGTGGGAATTGGGAAAGTGGCTCAACAGGGTGCTACAACATGTAATATTGTATCATTGCTTTTTTGTTGGTGTTTTTTTCCTTTACTAGACTGTAATCTCTATAAAGAAGGATGGAAATAGATATTTATTAAGTGCCTACTATGTACCAGGTGCTGTGCTGATTGCTATGTAAATATCTCTTTTGGTCCTCACAACAACCCTGGGTATTATTATACCCATTCTACAGTTGAGGAAACTGAGGCAGACAGTGGTTAAGTGACTGTCCCTGGGTTATATAGCCAGTAAGTGTGTAAGGCCAGATTTGAACATAGGTCTTCCTGGATATAGGTCCAGAACTCTATTCACAGTGATACCTAGCTATCTCCAGTACCATCTATATATACCCTCTATAAGGGTAGAAACTGTTTTATCTAAGCTGTGTTGCTTCCCCTATGCTTATGGCACAGTGCTGTATATGCTGAAGGCATTAACATTTGGTATTTTTGTTACAAAATGCTGATGAATAACATGAAAAGGCACCATCATTGTTTATAAGGAGCTAACAACTCTTAGTAGCTGGTAGCTAGAGTGTAAGGAGAACTCCTTTCCAATGGCATAATGTCAATGGTTTGCACTCTCTGACTCATTACCAATCCATTTGGACACTGTAATCTTGCTTATTTGACTTTGGCAATGTACAAGGAGAAATACAAGGTCACTTCAGCATTGTACAGTAAGTAGCACAATGGTCACAAATTACAGGGAGAATTCTACATTTCTCCACCCTTGGGACAAGTCTGTGAGGTTGCCCAGGGGGTCCTTATGCACAGTCATACTAGTCTGAGACTATAGAGAATCAAGGTCATTACATTTTATTATCCATATACATCAGTTTGGAGCTATGGGCAAATAATGCCTTCAGCAATCACCAATTTGATAATGGTCTCACGATTGAGTTTTTAGAATCTATGCTGCTTTGAAGAATCTCCATGTTCCAGATAACAAAACTTGTATCTTAGTCGCCATTGACATCTACAGAATGTCTATTGTAAATATTTATGAAATGGGGATAATTTTTGTACTACCCATCTCATGGAGTTGTGAAGAAAACATTCTTTATAAGTCTTAGGGTGCTATGTAAATGTGATTATTACTAGACAACAAAGAGGTATATAGAAAAGTAATAACCTTACTCACTTCAAGGAGCTTACAATCAATTTAGAGATACATGTGTTTAAGCACACTTACACATAGCATACAAGTGAATTACAAGAACCTAATGTAGCAGCAAAAGAATATTTGGTAGTCCTGATTATTAGCAAATACATCAAATGGAAATATCATCTACCTAATATGCACATTAGTCACTTAATCACATAATAGTTACTTAATCCTTTATACTTTCTAAGTTATACACATTTGCTTTTTAAACTCTAACTTTAATTCTGCTACCTTTAGGAGTACTAAATTTACTTTCTCCCTACCCCAGAAACTTCCCTGGAGTCTGGAGAAACCAAGCACCACAAGGCTCATACTTCACTAATTAAATTCCCTTTGGATGAAGTTCAAGATTGATATGCCTTGCCAAATTCCATCCTATAATGGATAATGTTAACAGTGAGATTTCAGCAGTGTTAGGATTGCCTACCTGTCTGGACTTCTTAGTTCTGTAGTCCCAGTGAATGTTTAGAAGAATTATGGGGAATGTTTGTTCATCTGGTTGTTTCTGGAATGTGATGACCCAGGTTTATTCTGTCTGTTGGATTCTGCTAGGTCCCACTGCCTGCCTTGTTATGTTATTTCTGCATTTCTTAGTGTTTAAAAACCTTCTTTCCTATCAGTTATTTTATTTATTAGTTATTTTAATATAATAAAAATCACAGGCAGGATAAATAAGTTAGTTTTTCTTTGTTTGCTTTTCTGGATTTTATTTTACTTTGTGTTGTTGAAAAATGTTATAGTCACTGTGCAAAGAAACAAAATCCACAGATTAGGCTCACTGGCAAGGTACACAGAGAGATTTGAGGAATGATTTATTTATAGTGTTTGGCTGAAATTAGGGCATGCTTCCTTATCTCAGGACTAGTCTGAAAAGACCACTTTAATTGTTAACTTTATATCTCCAGTGCAAATACTTCACTTCTTTGCCTCCTTGTTTCCTTGTCATACTTCTACACTTATTTTATAATTATATAGGAATGTATCAATCAATAAAGATATTAAGCCCCTACTATGTACCATACACTTAAATAAAGGGTGGGGGATACAGAAACAAAATCAAAACAATCCTTCTCATATATTCTAATACTAGAGACAACTCGTACACATGAAGTATTGCAGAATATATACAAAATAAATTCAATGTATCTTGGAGAGCACGGAAGGCATAAGCAGAAAAAGCTTCATACAGAAGGTGGTTCTTGAACTGAATCTTGAAGGAAACCTTGAATTCCAAGAGGCGGGTGAAGAGGCGGATAACATTGAGACGTGAGGGACAGCACATACAAAAGCAGGGAGATCGGAGATAGAGTGTTTTGGGAAGAACACCCACAGAGTATATGGACAGGAATAATGTGTAAGTAAATTAGAAAGGTAGGAAGGTGCTGGCTTTGAGAACTAATCAAGTTGCCTGTGACCCTTCAAGCTCTTTGACCTTATGGTCTTTATGGCTGTACTTCTTTTATTAGGTCCCATTTGCCTTACCTAAACAGTACTCCACTTTATCTAAGTTATCCCAACCCAAAGGACAGAATCTTAAGTAAGAATAGATTTTAAAGGGTGAGAGAGGAGTATTTTTTTGTCTTTGTATCTTCAGTCCCTAGTGCACTGGCTTGTCTATGGACAAGCAGGCAATTAATAAAAGAGAATTAAGGATTACCGCTAACCCCTTCCATTCTATACTCCCCAGTCTTGGGCTTCTCTGCTTACTCTGCTGACATTTCCTTTTGTTGAGGCAATTTTTCCTCTTTTTTTCCTCCCACTGACCATGAGCAGTAAGATGGGTGGCCTCTAGTGGTAATGCATTTCCCTTTGGTAGAGGTCTTCAAGATGAATCTGGGTGATGTTTTGCTGGGGATATTGTAAGGGGAGATGATCTGATTTAGGTTGGAGTAAATGGTCTATGATGTTCCTTCCTCCTTTGAGAGTGTGTGCTTCTGAGGTAACTTGTACATCACCTTACATTATTTCCTTGCACAAATTTAGAAGCCATTTTGGGGGTTGAAAGCTATTAAATGAAGATCCTAATCCAAAGTACCTTCTCCCTCTCTTCCAAAAGGGTTATTCTGGTTATTCTAATCAATTCATCAACTCATTAGTGAACTTCACAAGGTGGATTAATTAATGTTGTTTACATTTACTTATATCACTATTTTCTCTTCACAGTGGCATTTTTATTTCCAAAATAGAATTACAAAATTATAAGGGACTTTAGAGAACATTTACTAAAACTCTTTTTCATTTTATAGATGAAGAAACTGAAGCCCATTATGGAGGCTGCATAGTATAGTGTAGGGGAAGAAATGTTGGATTTGAACTTAGAACAAACCTCTGGTATTTAGGTCAGTAAGTACTCAGGGCCTCAGTTTCTTTACTTGTAGAAGTGGAATAAATCATCTCTATGACTCCTTCTAGCTCTAAAACTATAAACTATCTTAACTAATGTGATGTGACTTACTCAGTGTCACATATTAATTAATGACAGAGCCGGGATTAGAACTCATATTTCATGACCAGAACAGGGTTTAGTGTGCATTTTATAAATCATACCAGATATCTTCCAGCTAAAGGAGCAGATATAAGACTATTTGTGCTTTACCTTGTAGAAGTTAACTTTGTAATCAGGAATTACAGTAAGTCTGTATAGAGTTGACATAGCTACTTCTATACTGCCTTAGAGACTATTAAAATTTTTTTCTTCTCATACTTTAATTTTCATCACTTTGGTTTCTTGATTTGTTTTGCAGTGCTGCCACTTCTTGGAAGAATGTCATTTATGTCAGAGGATATAGAGAGATTTATTCAGACTGGTAACACTTTCTACAATTGCTTACTAAAACTTAATTCTTCCATAAATACCTTTATTCAATTACTCACCAATTATCTGGGCTGCCAAATACCTTGTATCATTGTGAATGAAGGTGGAACTGTTAAGGATTATTTTGAAGAAGTAGTATGTTCTTTGAAGAAGGTCCAGGGTGATATTGAATCAAAGGAGAAAGCCAAGACTGAATGTTCTCAATTTTCCAAGATAACAGCAACCATGACTTCTGTACTGGAGAAAGACCCCTGTCTAATAAATGCTAAAAAGTTATGTGAAACAGCTAAAGAAATTTCTACCTGTGCCCAGCTGCCACTTGTTCTTATGCTGAAAAATGTCAACTTCTTTGAGAGTATGGAATGTGCTCTTTCCCAGCTGATGAAATCCTCCAATCATGAGCCTCCGACTGACCGACCTCCATAAACAAGATCCCTGTGAACTACCAGGACCTGCCAGAGCTCCAGAGAAGAGTGGCTGCCTAACTTCTACAGCAGTGTCACCTACAGACATCCTAGAGAAGTTGAGCAAGCTGATAGATTGCCAAACCTCCATTAGCCCCACAATGTTAGCTGCAGATAATCTCCAAGAAATTGTCAAGACTATGGAACCTGTTGCAGACAAACTACAAGTCACTAAGGCTATAGAAGCCAATATGGACTTATTAAAATTAACTAAGTAGCTCTACAATTAGCAAGTAGTGGAACTGCAGGGGAGATGTTTTGTTTAGGAGAAAAACAGTTCTCATCCAATGATTTCTCACCATAAAAGCTAGGAAATTACTTTACTATTGAAAGAGAGGCACTGAGGTGCTTTGATTTCAGGAAACCTAGGCCTGTTATTTAATTAGAAGTATGAGGCTAGGCAGCTGTCAAACAGCAAATCATTTACTTCTCTTCTTGCTTGTTTAAATCTCAAATAAATCCCCTTTGGAGTGGCATCTGCTTAACAAAAGATAAAAATTGCAAAAGACCAACATTATTACTATATTTGACAACGTTCCTGAGCACTAAATGGTTCTCTTAAAGCAAAACTAAAGTTTTTGATATCCCAACTTTCAGATAACTTATATTATAAAGTTATTTCCTGCAAAAAACTGGCAAGTCCAAGACTGTATAAGCTTTATCATTGAGCAATGGATAGTGGTCAATACTAGCAGGAAACTCTTAGGGATGATTAGTCTTAAAGCAGTAAAAAACAAACAAAAACACAACAAAAAAACCCTACTTAGCTTTTTTGTCTTACTGGATCACATATACCAGTTCTTATAGTGCCTAATAAGTGTCTTGCAAATAGTAAGTGCTCAATAAATGTTTGTTGATTTGTTTTTCCAGAAAGAAATGACTCAAGTGAGTATGTAGTGGTTGTTTATGGGAATTGGACCAGTGTAGCTGTCTGTGAATTTCATCTCAAAATATATAATGGACTACCTCAGGACATCATAAATTACTCCTTGCTTGAGGTTTTTAGACGGAAGTTGAGTGACCACTTGGCAATGTAGTAGAAGAGGCAATGTTCAGGTATGAGTTGGATTAGACAGCTCTTTGAGGTCCCTTTTGATTATCAGATTCTATGATTTTATGATCTTTTTTTACCTTTATTCCTAACCCCCAAACTCTGGAGTTTGAGAAACACTTATCCTAACTAGTGGGCTGTATGTTTTGTTAGTGCTTAAAAATATATGTATATTTTTTATCAACATGGGTATTCTCTTCAATCGTGTAGTTCAGAAATCCTGAGTATCTTGTTATGTGACCAAAAAACAATCATCACTTTTAGGTCAACCTCTCTGAACTTTAGTTAGCCGACCTTCAAATACTGGGATTGTACTAAAAATCTTGTTGCAGATTTTTGGAGGTAAAAACTGCCAGAGTTTACACTTAACTGGTGTAACCTTTGGGAACCCAGATCACCACCATATCACAATCATTTGCAATAAGCTTAAATAAAAGTCTTCTTTTAATATCAAAGTTAAATCAAGTACTGTAGAGTGAACATCATATTGTAAAAGGCCGAGGAAAATATTAAGTTGGTATTGTGGCATTGTTTTTGAGAAACAAGTGATTCATTCCTTTTAATGGTTCCACTATTATAATAGACACATCTTATAACACAGAACCTTGTCAAAGTCAATATATTTCTACCATTTTATACATAAAATAATTTGACATCCTGAAATAGAAGGGGAAATTACATTCATGTGTCACAAGTACATACAGAGATAACTAAGAAAACAAGGATGAGACTGCCAAGTTTTAAATAATTGAGATTCCACTCAGTTTGATATACACTATTAGTTAAATTATAGAGATAATTCAGTGTAGTAAGAATTACTTAGGTACCATGTTCCCACCAGAAGAGGCTTTACCATCTAGGGAATTCAGATCTCCTGCTTCCCCACCCAAATTCATGAAGATATCTCACTTCCAAAGAGTTTTAGCCTGGTAATGCTCATCATGTTACTTTTTCAGCAACTCTACACGTTTAGTTTTTGGGAGATTTATTCTCAGGTACAAAACAACAGTAGAATATTGCTATTTACAAAATGGGCTTTTGATTCAGAGAAGACATTTGGGTTCATTTAAAAAAACAAACAACTTTACAGTTTCCAGAAGGTACTCCATTCTGTTCCTCTCCTGTTCAATTTGGGACCTAGCTCATTGTCCATACACACACACACACACATAGATGAGCTCCATGTATTGTTCATTTAACTGCATATCATGGTGTGGACAGTAGGCATTCTTCATCCACTTGGTTCTTTCTATGTGGAGGTGGATAGTCTGGCCAAAATTTTTAGGGTGAGTATGGATGTCATTTAGAAATCTCTGTAGTGGGGCAGCTAGATGGTGCATTGGATAGAGGCCCGGCCCTGGATTCAGGAGTACCTGAGTTCAAATACAGCCTCAGACACATAACACTTACTAGCTGTGTGACCCCTGGGCAAGTCACTTAATCCCATTGCCTAACCAAAAAAAAAGAAAGCTCTGTAGTGTTCTGAACCTTGCTGCAAATCAGCATGATGAAAGAACACTGGCTCTGGAGCTAGAAAACTGGGTTCACATCCTGCCTCTGATGAACAAGCTGTGTGACCTTTGGCAAACCCCTGTCTTTCTGTTTTCTATAAAAGAGGGATTTGGACTAGATGGCGGTACTGTCCCTTTTAGCCAGTTGTATTGTTTTAAAGATGTAAATTACTGTGGAACATTGCCTATACTTTCTAATACCATTGCATTCAAATATCACGATGTATTTAGTCATTCTGCAACTGCTGGATATAAAGGCCATTTCTTATTGTTTGTGTTATAAAAAAAAGCAGTGAATATTTTCCTGCACACTCTTCCTTTTTATATTTTTGAGATAGGGTCCCAGCAGTGGAATTGCTATGTCAGAAGGTAGGATGAGTTTTGTGACTCTTGTTGAATATTACTATATTGTCTCCAAAATGTATGTAGTAGGCTGCTGTGCAACCAATTACATATTAGATTATGACCCATACTCTCAAAGATTTGTGTCAATTCCTAATAGATTTTGGATGTCAGACCTTCATCTGGAATGTCTAATGCAATGATCCCCCCCTAAACCAAATCTTTTCTATAAATAAAGTATAACTGCATCAATTTAATGTGTGCTAAAATTCAATTTTGTTTGTATATGATTGGGCATACTAATTTCTTTTAAACTTCCTGTTCATTAGTTGTGAAATTATTCTTTTCTTTTTTGATTTGGGTAATTTGGTTTTCCTCACTTTAAAAAATCAAAGTAGTAAGTGGTTTATCAATTTGTTGATTTAAAAAAAAAACACTACTCTTTATACCTCAGTGCAGAATAAACCCAAGAAAATAAACTACTATTTGAGAACTGTGTAAAAAGATAAAAAGCAGTTTGGGGAAAAATAGATTAATTCAGCATTTTGTACTGTGTAACAATAAGTACCAAACAAATATTTGACTTAAATATAAAAGATCTCACCATAAAACAAAATTTGAGGGAAATAGATAGTAATATAATTATGGCTAGGGGGATCATTCTTAACCAAAAGATAAAAGAAATTACAAAATGTAAAGCAGGCATTTTCTATTATATTAAATTAAAGAGCTTTTTCATAAGTAAAATAAATACAGCTAAGATAAAAAGGGAAACTCTTGGTTGGGAGAAAAATCTTTTCATCACATATTTGTGATAAAGGAGTGATCAGTGAATCTTTGTTTGCCATGATGAAAACATTTGTTCAGTCTTTTTCATTTTGTCCTGAAGCAACACATGCTTTCCAAATCCCTGTAAATGTGTGTCCTATTCTGTAATCCATATCTATATTTTATTTTATTTAGATTTATTTATATAAATATCTTGTAATTAGACTTCTGTATTGTCGCAAGTGAAATTCACCAGAGGTAGACTGAGGCATGCTTTCTTTGAGGAAGATAACATTTTATTAACAGAGATGCTACCAGCCAATAGAATGGGTCAATGGATGCCTTATATATGCCAAAGATCCTAAGTAGGAGGACAGCTCTCCTTTTATAGGTTTTGGGAAATACAGAACAAAGAGCAGAACAAGGTAGGTGAGGGAATAATGCAATTGGTTATAGGGTTGATGATGACATGGGGATGAGGACATGATTGGTTACATAGCTGAAGCACAGGGGATAATGTGATTGGTTGAAATTGGGAATGAGGGGTTGGCAACAATCTCCTCCTTACCTTCTATGATGTTCATTGTTTGAGTCAACTTGCAAGGTTAAAGATAGCGGATCAGACATCCTTGAAGATTAACTTGATGGTATATAGATACTGGACCAACCTCCCTGGTGTCCACTCACATCCCTCAAAGATAACAGATTTCTTTAAGGCAAGAATAGAATAGTGATTAGCAGGAGAGCTGGATTTCTAAACTTAACTCATTACAGACTGTCTGAATTTCTGCAGTAAGTTCATAGACAAAGAACCATGACTTAGGCAGCAACGGGATAAAATCAATTAGCTATCAATAAAGTCAGTTAACCAAATAGGATCAATTAAAAATTTATACAGAATCAATTTAATCCATTCAGTATGTAGTCAGCTTCAATATTACATTGCTTCTTTATACATATCCTGATATCTTGCACAATATCATCATTTATGTTTGTTCCCTGGCACCTTTCTTTTCAGTTAGGGATTACTTCATGTGCTTGACATAGGTTAAATATGGAATCACCAAAAGGACATACCACTTAGGATTGGGATCATTTTGGGGACTGACTGACCAATAACCCAGCAACCCCTATCGTCTACTAGCTAATGCTGCCGTTTTGGTTACTTTTTCTTCCACTGTGGCTACAGGAGGATTGGGCAATCAAAGGAAGTGGGTGTTCTACATATTGCTACGCATATTTTATATCAATGAGGTTCATAGTATACTTCAGAGTGTAGGAAGCTGAGCCAGGAAGCAAAGTAGTCTGAATGAAGCTGCCAGGTTAGGGCAGTGATTCTAGGCTGCAAGGCTATTAACTTCCTTCATTAAATATTTTTAGTCTCATAATGGGAAGTTTTAGGTAATTTCTAGCATCTTGTAATTCTTGCTTCTGTTGCTTAATACCTATTGCAAGTCACTTTAGCTCTCTGGGCCTTGATTTCCTCATTCATAAGGTGAGGAGGTTGTACTGGATGGCTTCTAAGATCTTTAAATATATATAAAATTAATTAGTTCAAGTGTCCTATAAAATATATAGGGGAATTAATTTTATTGTTAAGTCACGTCTGAGTCTTCATGACCCCATTTGGGGTTTTCTTGGCAAAGATACTGGAGTGGTTTTCCTTCTCCAGCTCATTTTACAGATGAGGAACTGAGGCAAACGGTAAGTATCTGAGGCTAGATTTGAACTAATAAAGATGAGTCTTCCTGACTGCAGGCCCGGCACTCTATCCATTGTACTACCTAGCTGCCCCTGGGAATTAATGCATCTATTTAAGACCAAGAGATATTCTGCTATAGATAAAATGATATGTTTTGCTAGGAATTGCAAACAATTAATAGGCATTTGAAAGAATCCCCCAAATCATTAATAATAAGAGAAACATGCCGTCTCATACCTAGCACATTGGCAAAGATGACAAACTATGGAAATTGTTGATGTTAGAGAGGCTGGACAGGATACAGTGTCAATGGAGCTGTAAATATGTCCAGACATTCTGTAAAGCAACTTGGAATTATGCAAAAAGAAGTGACTAAAATTTCCATCCCTTTTGAAACAACAATCCCACTGCTGGACAAATAGTTCAAGGAGGTAAAAAATGGAAAACAAGATCCCATATATAACAAAACATTCATTGCAGCCCTTTTTGTGGAAGCAAAGCACAAAGTGAGTACTACTTGATTAGAAATGGCACAGGAAATTGTGGTATGTAAATAAAAAGGAATATTGTTGTGCTATAAGAAATGAAGAGTGTGAGGAATTCAGAGAAACTTGGGAAGACATATGATTTGATGCCAAAGTGAGTGAATTTAAGGAAAAAATATTAAATCATGACATAAATGTAAACAAAAAAAATAAAAAGAAACTCTATCATGATTAGTTCCAGAGAAGATAAAAAATGTACCCCATTTTCTCATTAAAGGGAGATGAAGAGCTGTGGATATGGAATCTTGGGCATGCTGGCATTATGTAGTTGATATGTAGGTTGGCTTTGTTAAACTTTTTAACTTTTGTTACAAGGGAAATTCAGTGGGTATAGGAGGAGTATATTTGGAAACCAATGTGATGTTGAAGTAAAGGGCATCAATAAATCTTAAAAATTAGTTGAGGACTTCCTTCTCTCAAGGAAAAAAACCAGCTTTTTAAAATTAGTTGAATAGTGTAACCCCTTGACAAGGTTCTCATACATATACTCCTGTTTGCAAACCTTTGCTTTAGTCTTTTATATCACAGAAATTCTTTATTGAGTTGCAGTTTTAAAAGTCATTGACTAATTTTCACATTCAGGTAAGGAAGTACATGAATTACTGAAGCTTTGGTCAGATGAGGGGGGAAGGAAGAATGGAGTTAGCCCTCTACTCATGCTTGACACTGGGTAGGAAGAGCCAGAAAGAACTTACATGCTACACTGGTAGGACACTGAGTAGTTCCGAAGAGCTTCTTTTGGGACCTATGTGTGGTCTTTATCATGTGATGGGCCCCAGCTCAGACTAGGTTTAGGGGTTGGGAAACAAAATTCTGTGTACTCTAGTGGTGGTAGACCCCTTTCTAGCTGTCTGAACTTACCCATGGGTGGTGTCTCCTGAGAAGGGAATTATAATTTTCATATTAATTGATATGATATGTGTGATGAATATATAATAATTTAGTTTTCTCAAGAGCTGCCTCTCTGGCTTGGGAGTCAGAGCTCACAATGCAGCTTGAACTAATTAATCAAAACTCTGACAACACTGATAATCACTGGACCTTAAGTGAAGCAGGTCAAAGAGTGTAGAACCTGTTTCCATTACAGAACTCTAGTTCTGTAGCTTAAGGGAGGAGGTCATGATTCCCAAAGACTTGACTCCAGAATTGTTGTATTGTGGGATTTGTGGGTTTCTCATGGGAAACCACTAAATGATCATTTGTAATCTGCCATCCCCCCTCCTTTCCCACTTGTGATTTAAGTATATAATTTGTGCTTTTACTTCAGTTATGAGAACATTCCTCACTCTGAAATTGATTAAACTACTTAATTAATTAGGTTAATTAAACTGGCATTCCCGCCTCTAGGCCTACTTTGTGCAGCTCTAAGCATTCTCAGTTTAGAGACTGGCTCAGTAAAAATCCTGTTAACACTCCAGAACTGACAGGTCCAGATCAGTATACAGGGTAGGGAAAGGCTTAAAAATTTCCATTATCCCCTCCAACCCCAAAATGCAGGGAGTTGTTAAATTGTCCCTTGGATTTGGATTGGGGGAGGTGGTATGATTGAGGGCTTCATTATAATTTAAGGTAAGTATAGGCTCCAAGACTCCAGGACTTTGGATCAGCATGGTTCCCTAGGAAACAATAGTAGTCACCATTTAACCCTTTCCAATGTTGGCTTTTAAAATTATTTTTCTCATTTTCTTTATCTGTCTTCATCTTCACTGGGCTATGTTTCTGAAACAATGACAGAGCTGAGTCCGCTGACTTTTTATTACTCATTCATTTTATGAGAAGTCACCAGTAATCTTAGAGTGCTGACTTTCAAGGTGCCATCTTGTTCAGATTGATTGTGTTCCCAAACACTGGCATCTCTGGCTTGCTTCCAGCCCCTTTCTACAAGTGGAGGCCAATCTGGATTTTGATACTGCTCGTTGGTCATTGAACAGTCTATAGCCTAGTGGGCTGTGCCCAATTGCCTCCCTGACATTACTTCATAATACAACTTTTGTTTACACTGTTCCACTATGTCAGCTTGTTGCATGTGTACTTTTTCACTAGGTGCTAGAGACGAGATCAGATGACATGGGTATGACTGCTGGTAGCAAAACTGGAAAAGGAAAAAAAAGACATTCATTAGGATCAAATTTCAGCTGATTTTGAGATAGGGAAAAAGTAAACTTAAACTATGATCATTCTCTAAAGAAAAAGAAAATAGTTCTGAATGAAGGTTGGTTCTTCAACCAGTCCTCACAGATGACAAAGATATTGGAAAGGGAAGAAAGAGAGATTCAATTGAATGGTTGCTTCAGTGATCTCTCTTTAGCCATTTTACTTAAAAAGTTAAACAGGAAAATGGCAAATAGTTTTCCTTTTGATTCATTTATAATGCTTGAGTGTCTGGCCTTTCTAGAAACATTGGGAATTCTGGATATCACAAGAATCATTTTCAAATGCCATATTTTTCATTAGTAAAGAGTAGATAAGATAACAGCAGATTTGTGGATAGATACACTCAAGCTTGTATCAAGAATGCATTATGATTAACCCTTACTAAGTTCCAAACACCATTTGATACCACTTTTATCTACTCACCTCCTGGGATTGTTCCTTAAACTGTTTTTGGTCAGCTGAGCATTTAATTTGGTTATAACTCATTAGAACCTTGCCAGACGTGATACTGCTTTTGATGAGTTACAATTAACCAATCAAAAATCATTTAGTAAGCACTTGCTAGAACTATGCACTACGGATACAAAGAAAGGTAAAGACAATCCCTGCTCTCAAGGAGTTATCACTCAAATGAGAGAAATAATATTCAAGGTATATACAGAGATAGGAAAGAACTCTTGTAGAAGGTGGAATTTGAGCTGACACTTGAAGGAAGCTAGGAAAAAATTTAGAGATGAGGAAAGAGAGCACTCCAGGAATGAGGGACATCAGTGCAAAGGCACAGAGATCAGAGATGGGATACTGTGTAAATAACAACAAATAAGGCAGAGTACCTGGGTTATAGGATAAATAAAGTGTAAAGGAATAAAGTGTAAGTAGGCTAACAAGATAGGAAGGGACTGGATTATGAAGAGCTATAATTGCCAAGCAAACTTTATATTTAATCCTGGAAGTAAAAGGGAATCATTGTATTTGTAGATGTATAACATGGTCAACTAGTGGATAGAGTACTGAACCTGAAGTTAGGAAGACTCATTTTCCTGAGTTCAAATCTGGCCTCAGATGCTTACTAGATGTGTGACCCTGGGCAAATTACTTAACCCTGTTTGGCCCAATTTCCTTACCACTCCAGGCTGATCTTTGCCAAGAAAACACCAAAAGGGGTCATGAAGAGTTGGACACAACTGAAAGACAATTAAACAACAAATGTGGTCAGAACCATACTTTAGGAAAATCACTTTGGTAGCTGAATGGAGAGGGAATTGAAGTGAGGAGAGACTAGAGTCAGGGAAACCAATTAGAAGGCTATTATAATAGTCCAGGCAAGAAGTGATAAGAATCTGAACTAGGGTGGTGGCTGTGAGAAGGGGATGTATATGAGATGTTCTGAAGATAGATACAAGAAGACTATATTTGGGGTGAATAGGGATGAGTAAAGGTAAGTAAAATACCTGGGTGACTGGGAAAATAGTGATGCCCTCAACAGTAAGAGGGAAATTCTGATTAAGGGGAAAATAACAAGTTTTATTTTAGATATGTTGGGTTTGAGATGCCTGTGTGATATCTAGTTCAAGATGTGCAAAAGGTAGCTGATGTTGGACTGAAGCTCAGGAGAGAGATATATACTCTGGGAATCATCTACAAAGAGATGATAATCCAAACTATGGAAACTGGATATGAAATAATATAGAAAAAAAGATCAAAGGATCTAGGACAGAGCTTTTGGGGATAACCTGGGGTTAGTGGGTCTGATATGGATAGAGAACCACTAAAAGAGACTGAGGAGGGAGTTGAGTTACAGAGGAGGAGAACTAGCAGAGAGAAGAGAAGAATGTCTAAGAGAGATGATTAACAATGTTAAGGGCTACAGAGTTTAAGAAAGATGAGGATTGAGAAAAGGTCATTAGATTTGGGAATTAAGAGATCACTGGTAACTTTGGAGAGAGTGTTTGGTTGAATGATGAGGTCAGAAGCCAGATTGCAGAAGGTTTAGAAGAGAGTGAAAAGAAAGGACATGGAAATGCTTAGTATAGATAATTTTCTCAAGGAGTTTAGCTGAGAAATAAAGGAGAAATATAGGATGTTACATGGGAGACATGCTAGTGAGAGTTTTTTAGGATGTTTGTAGGCAGCAGGAAGGAGCCAGTAGATAGGGTAAAACTGAAGATAAAAGAATAGGAATGTCTGTGGGGTTAGTCTGCTGGAGAAAACAGGAGGGAAAGTGGGACCAAGAAAGCAGGCAGTGAGGTTGGCATCTTCTCAAGGAAAAGGCTCACCTATTTATCTGAGATAGGAGAGTAGATAGAAGAGAGATCTCAGATGAGGGGGAGGGGAGAGGAGGAAGCTCTTGACAAATGGCCTTGATTATTTTGATGATATGTTAAAGATTCCAAGCAAAAATGGTACATGGAGGAGGTACTCTGGGACATTTGGAATAGCCACTATAGAGAATGGGATAGGGGCAGCTAGGTGGTGCAGTGGATAGAGCACCGGCCCTGAAGTCAGGAGGACCTCAGTTCAAATCTGGCCACAGACCAAACACTTGACACTCACTAGCTGTGTGACCCTGGGCTAGTCACTAAACCCCAATTGCCAAAAAAAAAAAAAAAAGAGAGAGAGAGAGAATGGGATAGTGAATCAATTAGGAGTAGAAGGATTGTCTTGTTTCAATGAGGTCTCAGTTGAGATTTGATAACATCAATTTGTAATGAACAGTATGGTCGGAGTAATCCAGGGTTGGGATTTGGCAAAATCTAGTAGGAGATAGCGTAAAGTAGCTAGGCTTGAGATTGGGAAGGGATGACAAGGGGACCAGTGATGTCCTAGAAAAGAACTGAAGGGTGGAGGGACATAGTAAGGACAAAGAACATGATTAGAGGTCTGAAGGCATAGGGAAAGGTTGAATGATAAAAGATTGTGAATAGATAACGGTGTTTAATGAGTAATAGCCCATATTTTTAAATGAATATTTCATGAAATCCGTCTGTAGAACCCTGCAGAGCCTTGTAGCTTACCTGTGGTTCTTGGCCACACTCTGAGAATTACTGGTTTAGGCATCATTAGGGTTTAAAACAAGAAAGGATCTCAGAACCATCTAGTTCATCTCTCTCATTTTACATGTAAGGAATAGATCCATTAAGGTTAAGTGATTTGCCAAATGCCCAATAGCAAAGGTTTCTATTAGACTCAAATCTAGTTCTTCTGACTCCAAGTCCAGTCCACTTTCCACTGAGACAGTAGCATCAAACTCAAATAGAAATAGGGGCTGCTAAATCATGCCTTCAGATCCCTGTGGACAGCATGTTGACTTAGAAAACCACATATTAACATGATCTATGTTCTATTATATTTTTATTGATTCTCTTAAATATTTCCCAGTTACATTTTAATCTAGTTCCATTCTCAGGAGTGTCGTGGCCTGCAGGTGGTTATAGGCTGTGTGTTTGGCATACCTGCACTTAGATGTAACCATTAGGGAAGCCTGTAGGGAAGCTGCCATGCTTCTTAGTTAATCTTGCTTAAACATGTTTTTGTATGTCTGTGATTTATAGGAGTCACATATTTAAAGAAATATTCCATTTTTTGGTGACCAGCAAAAAAAAGAACTATTTTCACCAGACTTTGGAGCAAAGGATCATAAGTTTTGTTTTTCCATCACCACTAGTTACATGAGTAAAATACAGTTGTTTTTAACATAATATAGGCATCATCAAATAATCATCCTGAGGCCACCTAGGACCTTTTTTTTGTTCCTTTTTTTTGGAGTCCTCTTGTGATAGTATTCAATTTTTCTTATGTCTAAAACAGAAGAGATAATTCCAGATCAGAAATAAGCAACCAAGAAATTTTAAACCAAGAAAATTCCAGCAGTCAGTAAAAGATAACACTGACTGTAAACAATTCCATGTATTTTCCCCCAGAAATGTATTTAACAATCTTTCAATTGTGTAAAACATGCAAATCAAACCATCATCCTTCTGGTTCAAATGGCACAGCCCACAGTAGTTGTTCTGAGCCAAAAGAATTTTGGAATAGCTTTTTCTTCTTCTTTTTTTTTTTTTTTTTTTTTTGCTGTGAAAAATCAACAAGTCAACAACATGTGATTTTACTAGTGTCCCAAGTCTCCAGAGCTGTGTAGCTTTCTCATGCTTGCTGAAAAAATGAATGAACGAATGAATGAATGAATGAATGAAAATGTGAAGCTCTTACTATGTGACAAACACTTCGCTAAGCTCTGGGGATACAAATACAGAAGTAGAGAGAGGCTCTGCCCTTGGAGCTTACATTCTGATAGGGAGAGATATTACATCCCATAGGCAGCAGTGACTCTCTGCTGGGCCTGAAGTCAGGAAGACCTGAGTTAAATCCAGCCTCAGGCACTTACTAGCTGTGTGACCCTGGGCAAGTCACTTAACCCTATTTACCTTAGTTTCTTGATCTGTAAAATGAGCTAGAGAAGGAAATGGCAAACCACTCCAAGTATCTTTGCCAAGAAAACTCCAAATAGAATGAAACAACTGAACAACAAATACATCCCAAGGGTAGAAAAGGAGGAATATTTTGGCATAGAAAGTTATAGGGATTGTCAGGGGAACCATAGGGAAACAGAGTAACACACCTTTTCCAGAAACAATGACGATTGATTTATTTGTATTTACTGAATTAGAAAAATGAGGAGAAGGGGGAATACATGCTACTCACACAGCAGATGGTAACTAGTGAAGTTCTGGGAGTAGCATGAGGCATAGCTCTAACCCTAACCTAGACGTGTGGAAAACTGAGACAACCACCAGCCAAAATGGTGGGGCCTCAGGGTAGGAGTTCTTGGAAAGACACGATTAAGTGTCTTCCAGGGCATTGCAGCTGGTAAGGAGAAGTGGGGGGAGTCAAGAAAGGCATATCTAGACCCCAGGTGGCAATGTAGTAGGCAGACTGAGGTAACTACCAGTTAAGATAATGGGGCCCCAGGATGGGCATTCTGCATATAAAAGAATTAATTTCTCCAGGGCTTGGTTATTACTATGATAACAAGTCCAGGTATTATGAGAGTGGGAAAAAAATCTAGAGAGGAAAACTATAAAGTATTTTTTTTTTTGGTGAGGCAATCAGGGTTAAGTGACTTGCCCAGGGTCACACAGTTAGTAAGTGTCAAGTGTCTGAGACTGGATTTGAACTCTGGTCCTCCTGAGTCCAAAGCTGTAACTCTATCTACTGTGCCACCTAGCTGCACCTATAAAGTATTTTTTATGTGAGTTTATAATCAAATTTTTTGACTAGCTTTAAACAAAACAAAACAACCTTCTGGGCTTCTGGTTAAGATGATGACATCACAATTACCTCAGCAAAGATCTAAGAAGGTACCAGGTGAATTAGTGATCAAGAACACAAAAAAGAAACATCAAAAAACATCCAGTTCAGGATTAGACAAGAAGATGGCTAGAAACTTGTGGGTATTCTAGTTGGAAATACACCCAGGCACACTGAATAGGGTCTGAAACTAGCAGGACTTTGGAACATTGAGACATTTGGAATAGTAGAGAGGGACAGAGCAAGCTCCCATAAGTCACTGTACAGGGAAACAAGGCTTGAATCTCTCCAAGAACCCTGAAACCAGTGTTCCTCTCTGACCTACAGCAGAGAGACAGGGCCAGCCCAACACCCAGGCAACCTGCAGGTGTCGGGGACCTTGCACAAGAGGTCTGAGACTAGCATGATCTCTGACATACAATTGGGGCCTGCCAGTGCCATAGCAGCGAATGGGGCCACCTCCTGCTTGAGGAATGTACAAGGAGAAGGAGACAGAGATGGGGACCTCTTGTCAGTAGTTATCCTCTCCTATGTAAAAAATTTCTGCTGCCTGTCAGCTCCAGTTAAAGAACCCAAGAGCTCTTGACCTCTCACACTCAGAAGGTTGTTTCCAAGGCTAGGAATGGTAACCAAAGGGTTGCTTTCTGCTCACCTATGCTCATGGAAAGATGCACAAAGCAGAAGAATCACTTCAGTCTCAGGTTTCTCTAGGCCAGTTCATGTGCTCTAGGGGCCCTGCAATCAGGGCCCCACTCTACTAATACCCTTCATCTTCCCATTGGAATTTCCATCAAGAAAGGTACATATAATAGATCTGGAGCAAGAACCGAAGCTCTCTTCTTTTAAACTAATTCAACCTGCTCCTCATTCCCCCCAACTTTAGTAAATCAACTGGGCTACATTTGGCACATCTATAAATTTCCCGACTTAAAAAAAAAGTCTCTAGGTTCCTGGGGAGATTCAAGCATTGAAACTTCAAATGCCTCCCCCAGTGCCCTGAAATGCCATATTAAAAAGCCCCAAGGAGTCCATCCATCACAGTTCTCATACAAATCCCAAATTAGCAGTCTTCAGAGAGTGCCTGGAAGTTGGGCAACCACTTAGGTGACCATTGTCATAGTTCAGACAAGAGGTGAAAAAACTTGAACTACACTGATTGTGTAGGTAGAGAGAAGGGAATGGCTACAGCAGATACTATGAAGGTAGAATCAATAAGGCTTGTCAACTGATTAGATATGTGGGATGAGGAAAAATGAGTTATTAGGACCATAAATATATGACTGGGAAGTTCTTCAGAAGCAATCTAGTCCAACCATTTCATTTTACAATTGATGAAGCTGTGGCCCAGGGAGGTTGACTGTCATACGTTACCCAGTTGGTAGTAAATATTAAAGGGAGGGTTTGAAACTAGGTCTCAGGTTCTTTGATGCTACTGTCAGACCTCTTTCTCCTGTATCAGCCTAATCAATAAATTGATTTTTAATATCCAGAAACTTTATCTTGTGGGATTTTATTTGCCACATTACCCAGAAAGGGTTCCTAGTCCCCTCCAGCTACAAGTACTAGCTCTCTCTTTGCCTCAGAACTTTAACCAGGGCTTTGCTTCCTTGGGACTCGCCCCCAGCACTCCTTACCACCCCAGAACTGTGTATGGGTAAAAGAGTCAGCAACCAGTGTCAGCTGTCTCCAGTGCCAGCCACGAGTCTACTATTAATATCTTTCTGACCACTTGTCAGAAAGACTCTCTTGCCTTCTCTGGGCTTAGAGCTTATGAAGCTGCTGGTGCTGTTGTGGTCTCCACACAGGCCTCCACTGAGTGTCACAGACTTGTATTGTTGATCTCTTAAGTTTTCTCAGGCTGGAAAAATGTCTTACCCCAACCTTTTGTTGGCTCTGCAGCTGTGTCTGATTTGAGGTGTTATTTTAAAGTTATTTGGGGAGGAATATTGGGAGAGTTCAACTGGGTGGCTGCCCCTAATCTGCCATCTTGGCTCCTCTAATATGTACTTTATATTTTATTTGGAGGTTAATTATGAAATCTGTCCACTTTCTTTCCTCTGGCTTTTAACCTTATCATTCCACTGAAACTACTCTTTCCAAAGTCACTTGTGATCTCTTAGATACCAAATCTGATGGTCTTTTCTCCATCTTTATTTTCTTTGACTTCCCTGCAGCCTTTGACACTGTTGCTTACTCTCTCCTCCATGATACTCTCTTTTCTCTAGGTTTTCTGGACACCACTCTCTTCTGGTTTTCCTCCTTCCTATCTGACCACTCTTCCTCTATCTCTTTTGCTAGCTCTTCTTCCAGACCACACCATCTAACCATAGATGTCCCACAGGGTTTTCTCCTGGACCCTCTTCTCTTCTCCCTCTACGCTACTTCACTTGGTGATCTCAACAGCTCCTATTGATTTAATTATCATCTTTATGCTGATGATTCTCAGGTCTACCTTTCTTGCTCCAATCTCTCTGTTGATCTCCAGTCTCACATCTCCAACTCCATTTCAGATATCTCAAGTAAGATGTCCTGTAGACATTTTAAAGTCAACACGTCCAAAACAGAGCTCATTATCTTTTCCCAAAACCTTCCCTCTCCCCTACCCTCCCTATTACTACGGAGGATAACACCATCATCCCAGTCCCTCTGGTTCACAACCAACAAGTCACCCTGGATTCTTCACTATCTCTGCCCTCCTCCCCCCATCCCCCGTATCCAAGCTGTTGCCAGGGCCTATCATTTCACCTTTACAGCATCTCTCAAATATGCCCCCTTCTTTCTTCTGACACTACCACCACTCTAGTGCAGGCCTTCTTCACCATATGCCTTGAATGCTGCAATAGCCTGCTGGTGGTTCTCCCTACCTTGCGTCTCTCCTCACTCCAATTCTTCACTTGACTACTAAAGTGATTTTCTTAAAATGCAAGTCTGATATGTCACTCCCCTACTCAATAAACTCTGGGAGCTCCCTGTTGCCTCCAGGAGCAAATATAAAACATTCAGTTTGACATTCAAAGCCCTTCATTTCCTATTCCTCACCCCTTCCTCCCTTTGCGGACTTCTTACACATTACTTCCCAACACGTACTCTTCAATCCAGTAACACTGACCTCCTCACTGCTCCATGAACAAGACACTTCATTTCTTCACTCTGAGCATTCTCTCTATGTCCCTCATGCCTGGAATGTTCTTCCTCCTCTGCTCTGACTATTGACCTCCCTGATTTCCTTTAAGTCCCAACTAAAATCTCACCATTTACTGGCAGCCTTTCACAATACTTCTTAATTTTAGCACCTTCTCTCTGTTTATTATTTTCTATTTATCCTGTATTTAACTTGCTTTGTGTATCTGCATTTTTTTATTATCTCCCACACTAGATTGTAAGCTCCTTGAGGTTAAGGACCATTTTTTGCCTCTTTTTGCATTCCCAGCACTTAGCACAGTGCCTGGCACATAGTAAGTGCTTAATAAATGTTTATTGAATTGAACTGAAATTCTCACTTGTGTTACTGCTGCTTCTCTTTTTGTACAAACAGAGGTTGTTGTTGTTCAGTCATTCAGTTGTGTCCAACTCTTTATGATCCCATGGACCATAGCATTTCAGGTCCTTCTCTCTTCCTTTATTTTTGGAAGTCTGTCCAAGTTCATGTTTGTTGTTTCCATGATAGTTTCTATCTATCTCATCCTCTGCCATCCTCTTCTTCTTTTGCCTTCAATCTTTTCCAACATCAGAATCTTTCCCAATGAATCTGGTCTTTTCATTATTTAACCAAAGCATTTAAGGTTCAGTGTCAGTATTTGACTTTCCAGTGAATAGTCTGAATTAATTTCTTTAAGTATTGAGTGATTTGACCTCCTTGCCATCCAAGGAACTCTAAAAAGTCTTCTCCAGCACCACAATTTGAAAACATTGATTCTTGAGACACTCAGATTTCCTTGTAGTTCAATTCTCACAGTCATACATTGCTGCTGGGGTGGACAGAGGTTAACAGACATCAAATCTGTCTACTTGTTAACAGTTCAGGTTGTTAAAGAGATAAGAAGCTATTATTAGTGATCTTTAAAGAAAGGCAATTTCGTTTATTCACATTTTGCCTGCTCAGTTATTATAGATAATGAGTTGCTGGCTATAAAAACAATCAAATGGATTAGCTGATAATCTTTCTGATAATTCTTAAAGACAAATTGGATAGGTCACAATCTCTCAATTTCATAATCTGGAAAATGAGAAGGGTGGCAGCAAATTGGCAAAGTTAATAAAAGAAGGAAATAATGGAGGAGACTCTAGAGGAATACAAGCACAGTGATATGCTGTGTGTAGAATTGTGAATTAGTTCAACCATCTTGGAAGTAATTTGTGATTATACAAAAAAGTGATTAAAATGTTCATATCCTTTGACTCAAAAATTTCATCTCCTAGTCTGTACCCCAAGGAGGTCAGAAATAGAAATATATTATATGTACCAAAATATTCAAAGTAGTTCTGTTTGTGGTAGCAAAGAATTGGAAACCAAACAGGAGCCCATTATGGCTAAAAAAAAAAATGTAGTACTCTAATATAATGGACGGAAAGAAACAGTGAATAAGAATAATTCAGAGATGCATGGAAAGATTTGTCTGAATTGATTCAGAGTAAAGAAAGAAGAACCAGGAAAATAAAATAGGCGATGGCACAATGATAACAACAATGTAATTCAAAGGAATTACAACAACAAAACCGAAACTGAATGCTGTGTGATCAAGGTTGGTTCTGAAAGAAGAAAAGAAAATGTATCTCCACTTCTTTGGAGAGGTGGTATGGAATATTTCATAGGCTATCAGACTCATTTGATGTGATAATTAATTTGGCTAGATAACATTTTTTATTCTTTATTACAAAGGATGGCTCACTGAACAGCAGACATATATTAGAAATAAACATGATATGAACAAAATTATTAATATGAATTTTTTAATGGGAGGGGAGGGTAGAATTGATGACATTCAACACTTTAGTTTAATATGATATAAAATAAGCATGTTTAAGAAGGCAAATTATTTAAGAAAAGCTGCCTTCTATGTTTCTTATGAGTAGCAAATAACATAATGTATGTAAGGCACTTCGCAAACCTGAAAAGACTATATAAATGTCAGCAATTTTCCCCCTAGTCTGTACTATACTTAACTTTCAAAACTTGGATTGAAGTGATCACCAGAGGGCAGCAGAAACCGAACATAAAGCAGCAACATTCAACAGCATGGGAAACAAAGTATGGGCCAATTTTTTTCACTTTATATTGTAATCTTTGTAGCAAAGTAATTTTTTCAGGAAAAAAATAACATTTAAACAAATTGCTCGCAGAGAATGAGAATGAGTAGAGAGGTGAGTGGAGGTAAAACTTTTTAGATTATATAAACGGTTTGAAAAAAACCCTATGTGTGACAGTGAATTGGGGCCCTTAGAGTTACTTTCCAGTCTATAAAAACCTTCTTAATAATAGTCAGATAATTATTTGATATTATTAAAGCTGAAACTTGGTCTTAATTCAGTTGCTGATCAACATTTGTATTGGAGGTTTCCTTACCAGGAATTCCTGATGTCAATGAAACTAGAGCTCTAGACTTTAAAAACATATAAAACAACATAGTAAATATGCATACCTTAGAGGGGAGACATTATCTTGCTTTTGTACTTGAATTTTAAGTGTAGTTTTCTGCATAAGCCATGTTCTCTTATGCTTGAAAGGGCAGATTGGCCACCCAGAAGAGACTACTTCACTCACTTTTACCCATGTATGTCTTTTATAAGTTCTTGATCAGCGGACATTTCCAGGTTATGCATCTAACAAATGCATGAATAGGCATTTTCTACAAAAGGCATCCAAATAGGCATTTTCTCCCAATAACTGCCTTTAACACCCCCTTTAATCCCTCTATGAGAAATATGGTAATTACAGCTGTTTCCAGAGCATAAGAAAACAAGAAGTACAACAAGGTAACTGCCTTATGAATTAAGAATGGATAATAACCAAACAGAAGACACTCATTCAGCACCTCTCCCCTTTATGCTCCAGCAAGACACACAAACCAACTGAGGGGATTGTGTTATGTGGCCCACTTTAGTCTGTTGGCACATTCCATCCCTGCCTTTTCCCAGCATCCTATTGCAACATGTGGAGGTACAGTGGTGGTGGTTGTGGTGGTGGGGTTGGAGGGAATCTAATCTGATTTCTGACTTCCTAGGGTAAGCCCTCTGTTAGGGAGCCCAAAGTTTATGCCAAACAAGACATGGCAAGACAAAGGAAATTGAACCAACACATGCTAGATTCCCTGTAGATTCCCAAAATAGCACGGTGCTACAGCAGGATACTCCAGAGTGGTTCAAGAGAGAACAAGCTGCCTGAAATTACTGTAGCATATTGATTGGCTTTGTTGACTAGTGTAACACTTTTTTTTTTACTCAGTTCCAAATTAATGTTTTATTCATAATATATGAATACAGATAATATAGCCAAGCATAGTAAAAATACTTAGCCTATTTGCTATCCATATGGAAAACTATTCTTTATTTAGAACATGCTACTAACAGAATAACATCAAGAACAATTCATATAAAACGTAGTGTTTTTCAGGAAACTATCTGAGTCCTATATGATTTTGTGTAGCTTTAAATCTATTGTAATTTCTCCTTTTGGAATTTAAGTATGGCTTCCAAATTAAAGGAGAACAAGCAAAGCATATTATTAATCACTTGACTTTTGTGAATGACATCAAACTATATGAGTCTACTAAAAAAACAAATTAAATAGCTCCTTCATGTTATATTATCTTTCTCCAATGATATAAAAATATATTTTGAACTTAGTAAGTATAAATTTCTTGATATACAAGGAAAAATAGACACTCAAGATTTTAAACTTGAATTCAGAAGTCACATTAAATGAAGGATGAAGATAATGCCTACAAATACTTTAGTTCCTTCCAGGCACAATATATTGAGCATAAAGATATCAAGGAGAAGGAAGTCTGAAATAAAAGCCAATTAGAAAGAACAAATTTAAAGTATTTAACATCTGTGTAATACCATACTTACTTTACACCTTCCAAATTGCAAAATATACTGTGTGGATGTGGAAAGTACCCTATTAAAAACCAGTACAACATTAACAAAACATAGAGCCTATCATGCTAGGCTGTGGAAGAATGAACATTTCCATGTCTGAAAGGAAGAAGAATATTGATAAGTGCTCTTCAAGCATATGATAAATAGGTCAACCACCTCCTGATATACTTTTGGAATAAGCAAGCATCATTTAGCTACACAGGACTGTACAGGATGATTAGAGGTATGTGCCATTGGATTTGTTGAATATAACTAAGAGTGGCTTCCCTGGATAGAACCTATGAAATAATAAAGATCCAAGAGTAAAATAAAAAATGCCTTTCATGATGACATCAGTTTGGAGTCAGCCAACAATATAGTAACAAAGAAGAACAGAACAAATGACCCACATAGGTTTGTTTGTCAAAGTGGAGGACTTTATTAGGCCAACTCAGGACTAGGTTATTGCCGCTAGAAACTACAGAAGAGTTATCCTTAGTATCCCAATTTAATGATTGATGTAGATTATGCAATGAACTGGTGGGAACTGTGTTGTTTATCACTGAAGGCTAACAATTTAGCAACAGTATCTAGCAAGACAGCCTAATTGTTAGAATTATACTTCAGAAGCATGCTCTCTTTCATGGATTGACAGATGAGGAATTCCCATACTACAAACACACACTTCAAAATATTCTAAATAATTTCAACCAATATGTTGTCTGGGAACCATTTTATTCCATACTATAGGCTACATTATATACTATACTATACTATTCTATTACTATAGAAGATGATATTATAGAATATGCCCATGATCAGTAAAGTATAACACAATTCATAAAAATTTAAGAACAGCCTTTCTAATGGACATAACTTCAAGCAGGAATGATATCAAAGCTACATTGAATTAAAAGTTTTCAAAGAATAATAGAGACTTGGCTAAAGAGATTAAAAATCACATACGAATAAGATGAGGTACATATCATCCTTATCATCTTCCCTGCTACTGGAGATTTAATAAGGATGCTTTCAATGAGCCTACAGAGAATGAGCTTACATCCCAACATTTTTATGCAATTACAAAAAACATTTATCAATTTGTTCAATAATCTGAAAATTGAATGTGAAGGAATAATAACAGGATAGCTACTTGTCCCAGGACTGTTTTTAGCAATCTGACCAAAAAGGAAGAAAAGAATAAAATAATTGTATCATTTCCTCTGGAGAGGGGAAGAATGTTCTAGACCTGCATAGACTTCTGGGATTTGGAATCTGAGCCCCTGGGCTACTGGGGAGAAGCACTATAACTTTTCTCTCATTGTGTTTGTTCTCTCCTCTTCTTTTTTGGAAGGCTCTCTTTTTATTTAGTCCTTCATCAATCTCAAACCATGGAATATTTCCTTGCCTTGGCAGCTGAGTGAAAAACTCCAAATTGTAGAAATCCATTAAGGTCCAGACTATTTTTTCCCTTCCAAAAGATGTGTATCTAAATGATACATTAAAAAGTAATAATAATAATGATAATAAAATAACAAAAATTTCATTTCTATAGTGACTTTCTACTCTACCATGTTCATTTTCTATTTTGTTTACTAAAAAAGATCAAGTTCCTTTAAGTCACAACTGTGCAGGTTTTTATTATAACTTTCCCTACTTATTAAAAGGAAAGAGCAATACCTCTCAGAGATACTGGAGACATTAATCTATATTTTTGAAGGTCATATCTGCAAGACAGTTTTACTTCTTGTAGGGGCCACACAAGTCCAAGGTATATCAGGTACATTTAATTGCATAAAGGCTAATCAAATCAACTCTTTAGATATGCAAAATTGATATTTTATCAGAGGAACTTTTTAATATTTAATTCCACCTTTAACTTTCAAAAATTCTGGCAGACCTTTGTGCAAAATCCAAGTTGCAGTCAAGAAAAACATCATTTTGCAGACCAGCTTACCATAACCACACAGTTCCACATTCATGTAAACTGTTCACAAAAGCACTACTGTGCCTTTAGATCAAGAAAAAAAATGACCAAGTTGGTGCCTCAGCATTTTGACTATAATTACATAAACATTGACACTAGGGGATTAATAACAAGGAACATGGTCCTGCCCACACCACAAATTAAGATTCAGCGTTTGTCATATTAGAATTAGCATGCCAACATTAGCTAATTAGCACTGGCTAAGGAGATAGGTGGTTAGGAATGTGACTTTTGAAGATATGTGACTCTAAATAAGACTTACTTCATATAGGATTGACCTTTTCAGAGTATGAGTAGGCATCTAATCATGTATGTGGTGTGGTTTCAGGTATACAGGAAAGGGAACTTTCTTCCTCGAAATGGCCCTGTTTACTTAGCTGATATCTTAACAAGCATCGAAGTCATCTATATCACAATTAGAGTTGGGATTTAAAATATTCTGGACTAGGACATCTTGCTAATATAGCTACCTAGAGGCAGACCACCAAACTCACATAAACCTACTCTAGCAAAACCCTAAAGTTAATGATCAAGAAATCTAATGAAAAAAAAATTCAATGAAAAGACTATAGCAAGTGATTTCTTTCACTCCAGAACTGCATAAAAAGAAACTCACAGGAAATAGGAAAGGAGGTACCTTCAGCAAAACCTGGAGTGCCCTATGGTGTACCAAAAATGGGACACATGTAGCCTGAAAGGTTCCATGTCCATAAGCAGCAAGAGCAAAGAACTCTCCTTAGGAAGAAAATCCCAGGAAGTTCTAGCAGGCAACAGCTAGCCCTGAGAGCTAGCCCATGGAGCTTAAATTGTAATAACTTGGGTCTAAAGTGTCTGAGGTCCCTAATGCTCTGTCTGGAGATGCCAGAGAGGGCCTTGTAGGTCCAGCTCCCTGAACCTCAAAAACCCAGGAAGTACAGGTCAGTGCAAGAACCAAATGACCTGGGGTAAGACCACATGTGGCTACCACCCAACTGAACAGAACATTAAGTGGTAGAACCTGGCCTTGGAACAAAGTCCCGATTTAGGAACTAATGCTGGAGAGATGAGTAGATCGGAGCAAACATCAATCACTATTAAAAAAATTATTGTAAATCTAGAAATCCCCCTAAAAAATCAATTTCCCCAAGGACAAAATAAATATCTAGATTAATAGGAGAAATGAAACAGGTGATTAAAAATGATTAAAAGCTTTAGATAAAAAAGAAAGAGAAAGAATAAGTAGCTTCAAAGAGAAAGTCGTAAACCTTAACTAAGAAATTGAATACCTGAAAACTAAAGTAATCCAAACAGAAATCAATGGCTCTGAAGCAGAAAGAAATATTCTAACAAGATTGAAGGGTTGAAAAAAAGCTAAAATATCTGATATTAAATACAACTGAGCTGGAAAACAGATCCAGAAGAGTTCATTTAAGAATGACTTAAATAATTTAAATGACTTGAGAATAATTTAAAAATTAAAAACCACACCCTGAAAACCACAATAAAAAGTCTTGAAACTATATTTTGGGAATTCATAAATGAAAACTATCCAAATCTGTTAGAACTAGATGCCAGAGTAAAGAGAGGAAGAATCCATCAATCTTCTCCTGAAAGAAATCTTGAAAGGAAAAGTCCTGGGAATGCCATATCCATAATCCAGACTTCTGATGTCAAAGTTAAAAAAAATACTGCAAGTCCCCAGAAACAAGAAATTAAAGTACCAAGGAACTGTAGTTGAGATCAGATAAAACCTGGCAGCTTCTACTAAAAATAAGATATTTTGGAATACAGTATTCTAAAAGACGAAAGGTATAAGCTTATTTCCATAAACAACCTATGAAGCTGTATATCATCCTGAGTTGTGGGAGGGTTGGGAGGTTTAATAGAGTAGAGGACTTTCAAATATTTCTGTTTGAAAGGACTTTGACATACAAACACAAGAATGCAAAGAAATCTAGAAAGATAAATTTATTTGAGCAATTACAAGGAGGAATATGGAGTGCTAACATTCTAATAAGGGGAGAAGAAATAGATGTCCCTTCAGAACCTTAATGTCTTTGAATGTTATTGAGAGAGTTAAATAAAAAGAGAGATCCTGAGGGTGGATTGGTTCTGTTCTGAGGAACTGAAGAGGGAAAGAAAAGGGAGAACAAAAGACTACACTGGGGTAGAAAGGAGAAAGATGGGAGTAGAAATTGATAATTCTTACTGTTGGGGTGCCTGAGAAAAAGTTTACAAACATAAAAGGATGGAGGGTGAGTGAGCAACAGATGAACCTAGCTCTTATCTGAAATGGACAAAAACATCCATTGTGTACACATACAAAGTTTGGTGTATAAATAAATCAAATTCAACAGAGAAACAAGCAGGGACATGGAAGAGAGAGGTTAAGAGGCAGGATAAAAATAAAAGCAGAAAGAATTTCCTCGATCCTAAAGATGGGATTAAAAATTGAGGAAAAAGAAAAGAAATATTATCTAAGGGAGTGCCTGAGATTGCCTCTTAGACAATCGAGAAGTGGCCAGACAAATTGTGGTATATGAACATAATGGAATATTATTGTGTAGTAAGAAATGATGAAAGAGATGACCAGCGAATCCTAGGTAATATGACCTGAGGGTGAAATGAGCAGAAGAAGGAGAAGAGAACAGCAGCATTGTAAAAAAAAAAAAAAACCAAATTTGAAAGACTTAAGAACTCTGATCAATGTAAAGACCAAACCATGTCTCCAGAGCATCTACGATGAGTCATGTTACCCACATACTGACAGAGAGGGAATGGACACAAGGGGCAGGGACATAGAGTTTTGGACATGGCTATTATTCGAATTAATTTTGCTTGACTATTGCTTATTTGTTAAAAATTTTTTTTCTCCTTTTGTCTAGGTTTTTAATGGGGGTGAAGGGGAGGGACAGGGAGTTAGCAAAAGTAATGCCAAAAAAAAAAAAGAGGGTTATTGTAACATTTAAAAAACATGCACAGAAAAGAACAGAAGGAAGTTCAGAAGGAAGCACAGAATGCAGGATAGTTTTAAAAATACTCTGCTGTTTGTATGTAAATGTTGTTTTTGTTGTTTTTGTTGTTTTTAAGTTTAGAAACTTGAAAAAAAATATTCTGTAGAGGATTAAGTCCTAATTTAAAATATTAATGAGATCTCAATTCAATGAATATTTATTGAGCTCCCTTTGTGCTAGATCAAAGTACAAAGTTTAAATATCCTTATAGTCTAGTAGGAGGATACTCTGCAACTGTTAATATGTGTTAAATACATTTAGCACTTAGTCTGCACTCAGTAAGTGTAGAATTGATAAGTACGTAAGAGAGATGCAAAAAGCAATTTGAGGTGAGGAGAGGTGGGAACTGACAACAAATTAGAGAATTCAGGGGCAGCTTACTAGACATGACATTTGAGCTGGGCCTTAAATGACAGGTTCAATATGTGGAGGGACAAAGGGGAGACCATTATAAGCAGTGGGAGCATTATATGCATAAATATGGACATAGGGAAGTACTGGATATGTAAGGGAGATGTCGAATAATATAGTTTATTTGGAAAAAAGCCATAAAGAAGAGTGAGATAAGGCTGAGAAAGGGGGAAGGTGTCAGATTGTGAAGGGCTTTGAATGCTGAGTAGATGCGTTTGAAATTTATGGAAAAGAGAAACATCGAAGGGTTTTGAGCTTAACAATGTCACATCAGATGCTTTCTGAGAAGAAGTTTTGTCCACGGAAGAGGAGAGAACAGATATGGATTCAGAGAGGAAAAACAAAACAAAACACAAGAGCAGTTGATTTAGAAGGGAAGGCAAAGAAAAGAGAGGCCAAGGATGCTGAACATAAACCTGGAAGTTTTGCCTAAGCCTCGTCCTCTTGGCCCGATAGTTTACTGCTATTAAAGTCTGAGGACTTTGTTTAAGGGTATAAATTGTTTGTGGCAAACTCAAAAGTATTTAACTTAGTGCATTTGAATACATTTGAATTTTTTATGTAAGATTCAGGAATGTTCCAATTTCAAGAATGTTAAATAAAGGAAATAAATTATACTGTGCAACCGTAGTCAAATATAACATTCACATAATGGCATACAAGATGTTATCTTGGATTCAGAAAAATATGAATATTAGGAGAAAGACTTTCTTTCCCTTAGGTTTTCTCTTTCAATTTACTTCAAATATGCATTTGAACATTCACACAGAGCCTAGGTTTACAGCTAGAGGGTAAAGATAGGGCCTACACCAGCGATTTCATAGACAAATCTTAGATAAGGAAAATTCCTTTAACAATGTAGGTCAACACCTTCTCTCCAAGTTATAGACTTAATTTCCTAGAGTACTTAGATGTGTACACTAAGCAATAAATTACTCAATCTTACTTCTACATGCAGAAATTCATACATCAGAATTTTGAGGTGGGCTATAGTAGTGACATAAGGCACTGAGAAAAGAAAAGTCAACCAGAACCATGTGTGTCTGTTTAGGGGATGGGGATACAAAAGGAGATTATCATTGAAATTGTGGATAGGAGGGAAGCAAAGTTGGGCCCACATGGAGTGGAACTCATGGAGTATAGAAAAGCCTCAGGATCTCACTTCCTGGGTTCACTTTCATTGTACTAGAATTGATTTTCTTGTGAATCATTTGTGTTTGGATGAAGTCAAAACTGAAGAGAACCGCTAATCCTCTAGGGACTTGGGTCAGTGGTCTCCACAAGGCAGCCAAAGACTGTTGAAAACATTTAACTCCACTGGGAGGCAGAAAGGAGAAAAAGTATGGAAATAATCTCCTTCAACCCTGAAATGCAATGAGATTTTTTTTTTCCTTTTTAGGAATATTTATTTGTATCATTCTTTTTAAAAAATTTTTTGAAGTTCTGAATTCTTTCCCTTTTTACCCATGGAGAAGGCAAGCAATAGGATATCAATTATACATGTGAAGTCATGCAAAACATTTCCATGTTAGCCATCTTGCAGGAAAAAAAAAGCAATAAAAATCAAGAACATAAAGAAAGAAAAAAAAGTATGCTTCAAACTGCACTCATAGTTCCTGAGATCTCTCTCTGGAGGTGGATGACGTTTTTCATCATGGGTCCTTTGTAATTGTATTGGATCTTTGTATTGACCAGAGAAGCCCAGTCCTTCAAGGTTGATCGTCAGAACAATACTGCTGTTACTGCGTAAAGTATTCTTCTGGCTCTGCTCACTTACCTTTGTATTAGTTCATATTAAGACTTCCAGACTTTTCTGAAACCATCATGCTCATTATTTCTTATAGCACATCACAGTCATATGCCACAACTTGTTCACCCCATTCCTTAATTAATGGATATCCCCTCTGTTTCAATTCTTTGCAACCCAAAAAGAACTGCTATAAATATTTTTGTACATACAGGTACTTTTCCTTTTTTAAATTTTTTTTTTAATCCAAGGGCACTGATGAGATCACCAAGTGAAATAGTATAGAGGAAGAAGAGAAGAGGGCCCAAGAGAGAGTCCTGTGGGACACTTGCAGTTAGTGGGCATAACCTGGGTAGAGATACAATCCAGTCCAATCCAATCCAATAAACATTTATTACATGCCTACCATGTGCCAGACACTGTATTAAGTGCTAGGAATATAATTAATTAAAAGATAGTCCTTGCCCTCCAGGAGCTTACAATCTAAAAGGGGACACAGCATGCAAAAGGAGGCAAGAAAGCATTTTAGGGGTGGGAGGGAAGGGACACCAGGAGGTAGCTGGCATGAGGCATCTTGTTCTATGGAGTTGAAACCAGGCAGAGCGGCAGATGCAAAGTGGAGTGAATGGAGAATCCAGCTGTTGCCTTCTATGAAGGAGAGCAACTGGGAGGAGTAGGGTACTCTACCCTTCAGTACTCCAATCTTTGGGAAGAGGAGGCTGAGGAGGTGGTGTCAATCAAGGCTTGCGTTGGCAGCATGGTGGTGAGTTTAGAAGTGATGACCTTGGGGCAGTTAGGTCGAGCAGTAGATAGAGCTCTGGCCTTAGAGTCAGGAGGACCTGAGTTCAAAATAGGCCTTAGACACATGATACTTACTAGCTGTGTGACCCTAAGCAAGTCGCTTAACCCTGACTGCCTCACCAAAATGCAAAAAATAAAAAAAGTGATGACCTTATCTTGGGAGGGGCATCTTGTCCAGTGGAGTTGGAGGCAGGCAGGGCAGCAGATGCAAAGTGGAGATCCAGCAAAGGAGCCCCAGAAGCAGCAGAGAGACAGTAAAGAGAACCAGAGAGTTTTCTGTGTTTCGCCATGCTTTTCTCGCATTTGTACGGTTAATTTTTTGAACCCAAGTTTAGAACTTTACATTTATATGTGTGTTAAATGTTTAGCTTCCTGCATATTTGGCTCATCATTCCAGCTTGTTTAATTTGTTTGGATCCTGACCATGGCGTCTAATAGGTTTGCTACCTCTCCCAATTTTATGTCATTTGCAAATGAAATAAGCATGCTGTGACTTAAGGAATATCTCTCAGAACCCCATACCGTGTGGGTTGTGAGGTGGCACGACGGCTAGAGAGCCACACTTGTTGTTGAGAAGACCTGGTTAATTGGCTCAGGTGACTGAAGGTTCAGGATCCTGCTGCTGCTTCCTAGTCACCAGAATTCACAAGGCTCACATCAGCAGGTGCTCCAGGGGCTTCCTCAGGCTTTTGATAGGCATCCTGTCGTAGCAACACAGATTTCCTGTTTTGCAGTAATTTTAATTTTGCTTGTTGTTCTGTCACATCCAACTCTTTGTGACCCCATCTGGGATTTTCTTGGAAAAGACACTTGAGTGGTTTGCCATTTCCTTCTCCAGCTCATTTTACACATGAGGAAACTGAGGCAAACAGGCTCAAGTGACTTTTACTAGACAGCTAGTGTCTGAGGCCAGATTTGAACTCAGATTATTCCGACTGCAGACCCAGAGCTCTAACCACTGCACCACCTAGAAGCCCTTAATTTTGTTTGTTTTCTGTTTTTAAAATTATATATTGAGTTTTTAATCTGGTCCTTTTTAGGCAGATGTATTGACACAGGCCTATAATCCCAGCTATTGAGGAAGCTAAGGTCGATAGATCACTTGAGCTCAAGAGTTCTGTGTTGTAGTGGGCTAAGCTGATCACTTGTCCACACTAAATCTGGCATCAGTCTGGTTACCCTTTCTCCCCTCCTCCTCCACCCCCGACCCTAAGCCCAACACTTTCCACCTCCTACAAAAGATGTTACAGCAGGCATGTAGATTTTAGTACTCAGAAGTACTAAAGTACTTTTTCCTTCTTCTCTCCTAATTACTGATTCCCTTAAATCCTCAGAAACTTTTTTTTGTCACTCAATGATTCCTTTTTGTTCTGTCTTTTTCTCCTCTGTCCAATTTTTTTTTAAGGCTATAGACATGAGAGAATTAATTTTATTTCTTAATCTTTTCTCGGCACTTATTTGTATTTCTTGTGTTTCTCTCCTTTGGAGTGATTACACATTGAATGTTTCTATGACCTCCTTTCCCCCTCAAAGAATGCCTCAAATGCCTCTTTTGTTAAAGGTCCATCTCAGTTCACTGCTGATTAGGATCTGCCTTGAAGGGTCTGTGATGTTAGGTTACAAGTTAAGCTCCTTTGCTTTTTTAATTTCATGTTTAAAGAATAATTTTGCATTGTTGAAATTGATGTCCTTTTTTTCTAACTGCTTGCAAAATTTGTTGCTAGGTATTAAAATTATAAAAATTTAATCACTGTGTGCCTAGGAGTTTAAAGGGTGGGATTTTTCCTCTAGTAGAAATTTGTGGTTTCTATCAATTGGTTCATTGTTGTCTAGATTCAGAAATTCTGGCCAGTTTTCTTTTAGACGTTATTTCCTGTTAGGTTTTTCTGTGGGTTTGGTTTTGGTCTGAGTTCTTTTTTTTCCGATTTGTCATATTCTACTGGGATACTTATGATCTGGGATACTTACATCAAATGTATGGGATAGTTATCTTTGCCACTCACTTTTCCACAGGATACTCCATCTCTTGACCTTTTCATTAGACTGTTGCCTGATATGAAGTCCTTGCCATTGTACATTGTACAAATACATTATACATGTATTTCATTGTACACGAAATAGATTCTCTTGTTGTTTAACTTCACTTTAGAGTTATCTCCAGATGAACCTAGGGAACCCAGACCTTGTAAGAACTATGGCTTAGTCTGGGTTGGATAATGATCCCAATGATTCCTTTCCAACAGTATATACTCTACCAGCCCAGATGGAATCTAGACCTGGAGGATGAGCTGATCTAAGGACACCGTAGTATGATGGAAAGAGACTTGACTTGGAGTCAGAAGATTAGATTGGCCTCCCTAAGTCTCCATTTCCTCATTTGTAAAATGGAAATCGTAATGCTTGTACTACTGACATCAAAGGGTGGCTGTGAAGATGAAACGAGGCAAGTAAGGTATGTAAAGTGCTTTGAGCTTTAAGTGCCATAAAAGATTCTTTTGAGGATATCACCTTTTAAAAGAGTGGAAGAGGCCTGGATTAGATGGAAGATGGCTTTTAGTACGTATGGGGCTTCCACTATGGAATTTCCTGGATCCTCTCCAAGTACTTGCACAAGCTGAACATAGGCTGTGGCCATTGTCACGCTGTTTTCTCATCTGGTCAGGCACAAGAAATATCTACAAGAAATGATCATTATTTGGTGATGGTCAATCTTACTGAAAAGTAATGACCCTAGTGAGTTGGGCAAAGAGGAAATGGAATTGGATGTTTGTGCTTTTAGATTTTCTAAGGAACGTGACCCCTGCTACCATCCTCACTAAGAGTCCTAGAAAGGTTTGAAAGTGGTAGGAGTGTGTGCAAGAAAATAGGCAAAAAAAATAATGATAACCAAAGTGATTTGCTGTCAGGAACCATGGTGCTCTGGGATGTTGGTTCACTCTGTGAACGTGTCCAAAACAGAACTCATTATTCTTCTCCCTAAATTCACCCCTCTTCTGAACTTCATTATTTCTGTCAAATTTATCACCATTTCCCCCCAGTAACCCAGGTTAAAAGTGTTGGGGTCTTCCTTGACTCCTCGCTTGCTCTTACTCACCCCATATATCTAATCAATGGCCAAGTCGTATTAACTCTGCTTTTGCAACATCTCTGAAGCCATCCCTTTGTATTCAATCACCAAGCCATCGTCTTGGTTCCAGCCCTCATTACTTTCAACTTACATCATCACAGTAGCTTGCTACTAGATTCCCCGCCTTAGGTCTTTCACCTTTCCAGTCCATCCTACAGGCCAAAATGATATTCTTGAAGCATAGTTGTGACCATGTCACTCCTTGGAGTGGCCTCAATAAACTCTCCATTCCCTATAGGATCAAATACAAAATACAATGTCATTTAAAGCACTTGTTAGCATTTTTATGTTTTATTCCTCTTCACACACTATCCAGTCTAAATTGGCCTTATTTCTGGTTTCTCACATATGGCATTCGATCTCACGTCACTGTGCTTTTTAAGCTGTCTCTTCTGCATGCACAAAATACACTTCCTTCTCACCTCTGCCTCTTCCAGTCTCTACTTTTCTCAGAAGCTCAGCTCAAGCACTACGCCCTACATGTGGTCTTTCTATGCTCTGAACTCCCAGTTGCTAGTGACCCAGACATTTCCTTATATTTATTTTGCAAGTACTTTTTTGTGATATTTTGTTTTTCCCTAAGACAATATAAGCTCTTTGAAGATAAAGATTATTTCACTTCTGTCTTTGAATACCCTGTGCCTGGCACATAGCAGCTGCTTTTTAAACAGCTGTTTAAAATTGTTGATTGTTGATTATTGATTAAAATTGTTGATTGATTCACTGGAATCAGTAATAAGTAGTCTCTCAGTCCATTTTTGATGAACACCTACTGTGTGCATAATAATATCTTAAGGTAATAGGGAAGTAAAAAAGATATAGATATGGTTCTTTCATAGAGTTTACAGTATTATGAGAGAGATAAGATAAACACACATGAAAAAATCTAACACAATGAAAGGAATTTTAAAAAATGTAAACAAATACGTTGAGCTGGATTACTTATATAAAGGCTGAGGGGAGGATGTAATGAATAGCATGATGGGATGTAAGAGGGTTTCAACAGGGAATGCTTAATGGAGTAAGAGGGTTTTGGACTGGCTTGGAAGAGAGACCTTAGGACAAGAAGTGAAATGTATCAAGGCAGCACCATAATTGTTTAAAAAGCAAAAAGAAAGAAACCCTGACCTAGACTAGAAGTCAGGAGACCTGGGTTCTCTCGAGTACCAGATAAGCTAACTACCTGGGTGATCCTGAATAAATGAATCACTTCACCTCTCTTAGTCTCAATTTTTCCATCTGTAAATTAAAGAGGTTGGGCGAGATGACCTCAATAGTTCATTCTAGCTCTATGGTTCTATGATTTCATAAATCACCTCTGACTTGGCTAAAGAGTCCAAGCCAGGTAATGAGAATGAGAAACTAAAGTTGATTTTGATATAAATAAGAGAGGCATCTGGGAGCCATTGTAGATTCTTGAAGAAGGGAATGACACAATCAATCATTCGTGACATTTTAAAAAATTCTTAAATGGTTTATTGATGCTTTTTTCTTTTTTTTTACATCATTGTCACTTCCCAATGATCCCCTCCCCTCATAAAAATACAATAATGACATTTAAAAGTTGCATAAGCAAAAAACTCAGTAATATGTTAGTGGAAATAATCAAGCACCAAACGTTAATAGAGAGGGATGAAAGAATATCATGGGTACCTAAATGGCATATTAGACGCCTCTCCTTTTCTTCCCCCTCCCCCACCCCGTTCATAGAAAGGATTCCATCACTAACTGGATTTAAGAAATTCACTCTGTAATTGATGCTATGTATGTGTTGAATGTCCGCTTTGACAGATCCTATGGTGAGTTAGGTGTGCAGGATATCAAGCAACTCAACAGGGTCTTTGTAAAAATTAAACTTACAGAATAAAGGTATCAAACCAGGAGTTCATTTTGCAATAAGCATAAATCCCAGTTCCCCTCTGACCTCCACTACACTGTCTGTTATCGAAAGATGTAATGGAGAATCTAATAATCTTTTGATAGGGAAGAAGACAGAAGTAGAAAATGAAGGAACATGCAGTTAACAAGTGATCCATATGTTTCAATGATACTACTGTATTTGCATAAAAATCCAGGCTCCGGGCTCTGGAAAGGGAGACTCTAAAATCCCAGACTCAGATGTTTCTGTGCTGCCTGAAATAACGATTATAGGCAGCATTATATCCATGAATAAAGGCATAGCGTGAACAGAGAGTGTAATCATCACATGCTTCTCTTTGGATTTCATAGGCAGGCTTGGTGCGTTCTCTGGTCCTGTAAAACCAAGGAAGCAGACAGAAAAGAGTTAAACTATAGGGATTCATGGGTTGATAATGGTGATATGAGAAAAGAAAAAAAAAGATTAAATTATTTGGAGAGACAAAAAGCCACAAAGTGATAGGGAGAAAAATGAAGGAAGAAGAGGAGAAAAGGAAGAGGAAGGATTATTATGATGTATGAAAACAAGACTTTTAGCTTTTCTTCCCCCTTCTTTGAGTCCCTCCACAATTATTTCTCACCAGACCGCTTTGACCCCTTGGTACTCAGGCTGAGTTCTAAGTTACTTCCCAGAGACTCGGTTATAGTTAAGAGTTCTTACCCTTTACTGAATATTCCCTCCCTGAAGCTCAGGGCTTCACAATTAATAAAAATTATTAATAATCATAATAATAAGTGATAGTTTAAGGATAATAAGCTTTAATAGTTTAAAACTGCACTAAGACATTTGGCATGCCTTGTTTAACACTTTAATTGCTTTACATGTGTTATCTCTTGAGCCTCACAATACTGCAAAGTAGGCTCTATTATTATCCTCATTTTACAGATGAAGTAACTGAGGCCAAAAGTGGTTAAGTAACTTGTCCAGGGTCATACAGCTAGTAAGTGTCTGAGATTGGATTTGAACCCAAATCTTCCTGAAATCATCCAGATGCTCTTTCTGTTTGGGAAGCATTAAAATACTCTGGTTCCTTCTTTATGACTAACCCATGTGTTTTAAATGTTTCCACCTTTGAAAATTTCACGTTCAGTTCAGTGCAGAGTTTTATCATCAGATTGCATATTTTTAACTGAGGTTTTTGGCTTTCACACTTATTATTCATTCATTAAGACTCAAACCTAGCCCTCTCCTTAGATCACAAGAGAAGCTAGTTTCTTATTTATTTAGGCCTGGGATGCTGAATCACAAATTTATAATTCCATCCCTCTACTTTCCTCTCCATTGCCCATTGTTACTTACCTCTCCTGGATTTTAACCCTCCATCTGTCCTGAGGTGACATAAAGCTGTTGGCCCTTCGCCTGTTAATGAAGGGAACTAAGGAAATAAAAATCAAAGATGCATAATTTGAGAAATAGTACCAGATTATAATTCAATGAATCCTGGCACTAACTCTTGGGCACTACCCTAGGAGAACTACTTTTTTCTTTTTTTCTGGTCTGGATCTATGATTTCACTGGTTTGGAGAATTCCTGGAGAAGAAATCTCACATTTCAATACGGATCAGCAACTGTACCATAATTTGTAGTCAGAGAGTTGCTTGGGGACTGAGAGGTAAGTAATTTGTCTAGGGTCACACAACCAGTATGTGTCAGAGATAGTATTTGATCCCAGGTCTTCCTAACTCCAAGTCTGTCTCAGATTCATACAACTTCCAAAAGACAGGAAAAAAAAGACCCAGTATTGATGAGTGGAACCACCCAAATAGCCTGCCTCCAACTAAAGACATAACCATTTTCTATCATCCCATCAAATTTTCCATCTCTATGTAGAGTACAGATGCGGGTCAGTTTGAATTTCCCAAAGAAAATTTAAATCAGGTTCTAAATATGTTGAGTGCTGTGTTCCTGCCAGAGAGCACAGCCCTCATGCTCACTTCGTGATACAAATTAGAAAAGCCACCAGAGTTTTCAGATACTGATTTAACTTGACCCAGTGGCTCATAATCTCTTTACTCAGCTATTCCTAACCTTTCATCAAATAAGAGTAGGAATATATTCTTTATTGCAGATCATTTAAGAAAATTTAAAAAATTTACTTACTCATTTCATAAGATTCCATGCTTTCATGGGACTCTGAGGAAGAAGAAAAAAAATCTGTTTTGTATTTATGGCATAGCTAAAGTTCATACATACCAATGAAAAAGAAGGGATAGGAGGAGAAAAGTTAAAAAGATATCGGGAATACATTTAGCAAAGCACTTATTGCTAATTTCAGGGGATGAATGTATGTAAAGCAGGATTTCTAACTATGTCCTGACTGGTTGCATACTTATTTTACTTGTCTGTCAAAAGAGATGACCACATTCTTACCTGAAGAATTCCGAGGGTCTCAGTTATATGGTCAGGCTAAAAGTTAGATCAGTCACAATCATTTAGAAAGTACCTACTATGTGTTGCATGCTGTTAGGCACTTGGAAACCCAGAGACAAAATGAAAAACTGTCCCTGCCTTCAAGGAGCTGACATTTTCATAAGGTGGTACCACTAAAGTGCAAACAAGATATTTTGAGGAGCAAGAAAGTTCTATCCTATTGGAATGAGGGCTCCTTGGATACAGACCTTTCTTCAGTATCCTAAGTATTTAGCACAGTGTCTGGCATATACTATTTAACATAAGTTTGTTGATGACTAATAATTAGGCCTATTATGAAAGTCTTCTTGTAGGATGTGGCACCTGAGTTAAGCCTTGAAGGATGCTAAGGATTCTAAGAGGTATAGGCAAGGATTAGGAAGGGGCGATGGCCTATGAAGAAGCAGGGGAGGCAGATGATGGAATAGTTGGGTTGACAGATCAGCAAGTGGACCATTTTGACCAGACCATAAAGCGCACTAAGTGGAGTATTTTAGAATAGATCTGGAAAAGTACATTGGAGCTAAATTATAATGATCTTTAAAGGGAACTTTAGGAGCTTGTATTTTATTATAAAGAAAATAGGGAGGAATCCTTGAAAATTCCTGAGCAGGGAAGTAGTATAGATTTATGTTTTAGGGAGATTATTTTGGCACCTGTAGGGATGGGCTGGCAAGGAGATAGGAAGGACACAGAGAAACCAATTAGGGGGCTATCACAATGGTGATGAGAACCTGAACTTGGGTAGTGGTTGTGTGAGTAGACAGGAGCGAACAGGTGGGAAAGATGTTGTGAAGGCAGAATTGATGAGTTTCTATTGGTTGAATGCAAAAGTGAAGGAAAAAAGAGGCCAGGGAAGACTCCAAGAAGGTAGTAAACCTGGTTGACTTGGAGGAGGAGAAGGTTTAGGTGTGATGAAGAGTTCCATTTTGGACATGTTGAGTTAGAGACATTCAGGGGAATGTCTAGGAAATTGGTGATGCAGGATTAGAGAGAGTTTAGGAGACAAGTTTAGGAGCATACACACACACACACACACACACATATTGGCATAGTTATGACAATTTGATCACATAGAAATTTATGAGCTCACTGAAAAAATACAGAGAAGAGAGATTAGGACAGAGCCCAAGATCACATAATGTGTTACAAAGATACACACAAAGTCCATTTTTTTTTCCTCACAGGGATTTTTTCCAGAATAAAGTTCAGCAGAGTACACACTCAGATATTCTCCAGGTTATGCAGATGCCAAAGGTATGGGCCCACTATAACAGATCCATGAGCAGTTCTGAAGGCCACTTAGGCATCTGTGGTTTAACTAGTAAACTATACATAGCTACTGAGCATTAGGTCAGTTTGAATAGAGATGTAGGAAAATGTATAGAACAATTTTGTGTTACTGAGTGTAGAATTTAGACCTGTGAAGAGAAATCAGTTTTAATCAGCTTGCATTTTTTAATAATTGGATTTGCTTTAAAATGTTTGTCTAGACAGTGGGTGAACAGAGAAGTCAAATCCATTATTAGATAAGTTATGTCTATGTCTTCAAAATGAAGCTGAGAGTTAGAGGTATTATTAACATAACTCAGGTCCCAATAATTTCACCTGAAATAACCAGATAATTAAGTAAAAGTTAAAATCACTTGGGTAATTCTCTTACATGCTTCCTTCCAAACTTGCACATTTAGAAGCAGGTAGAGAGTTTTAACAACACAACAAGAGGTCCCTTATTCTGACATAGAAGGATCATAAGTTGCACAGGGACTCCAATAAGTCAAGGAGTCGAGCCTTGGATTGTACCTGAACCACTTCAGAACAAAGACTGAGTCTTCTAAGGTGGAAGTCCCCACTTACCTTAGCTCGTTTATGCCACAGTCTAACTTTCCTAACCCAATCCTTCTCTTGGCTTTTAGTAGGAGTATCTTAAAGTGAAACCTCATGGACAAGTTCGCCTGAGTATTTTAGAAATAGTTTTAGAGAAAACATCTAGTTCAATGCCCTCATTCCACAGTGAGGAGATGGAAACCAAAAAGAGGTTAAGTGACATCCAAAGATACATAGCTAGGTGGTGACTCCATCTCCTTACTTGGTGTTTGGTTTTTTTTTTACAGCATCCCATCCCGCCCCTTCTGAGCTGTCATCTAGTCCACTTACATCCTTATAAGCAGAGTTAGGTCTTCCCCAAGATAGGATGGAGGCTAGAAGAGAAATAAAAAGATAAGCAGCACAGGAGATGAAAGACACTGAGAAGCAGAAGAAATCTAGGGAAATGAGCACATATTGAATGAAGAGATATAGGGGATGAAGTCAAGGACGGAGGAGAAAAGAGAAAAGTCCAAAGTAATGTGAAGAAAGACACACAGGCAATGGAAAATTCAGAGAGGCTGAAGAGAGAGGTTTCTTACCATAGCACAGAGCTACCACTGCTAATGCAGTCAGAAGCGTGACAATGAGTAACGTCTTCATGATCTTTCCCTTGTCCCTCTGGGTAGCTCTTGCACGTTCCTTTGCAGTGGTGGGGTACGATGAAGCTTCCTAAAAGCTGCTTATAAGAGCCTGGGAGGTTGAAGCAGTGGTGTGTTTTTATTATGAGAGCTGGAGCGGCTGGGAGGGGAGGAACGAGTGGGAGGGGTCCTGGAGAAGGTGGAGAATGGTTGGCACTTGTTTGCACTGGTGCTGTTCCCAAACATTCACTCTTCACAGATTTTATCAGCTGTGGGCCAGAAGTTTCCCCCACCCCCAGTTTTAACCAGTGCTACAAAGGGAGGCTGCCCTGGTACAAAAGTTCTGACCACTGTATTCTTGGAGCCAGAACCAGACCTCAGGCAAGGGTCCAACGAGAAGGGAGTTACCATAAACATGTTTACCTTTATAATTCCTCCTCTGATATGCCCTCCTGGCTCTTCCCACAATCACTTTAGCTGCAGTACACAGAGCCTATAGTGTTTCAATGGTTCCTCTGATGGAGGAGAGGGAAGGTTCCCTGGGATAAAACACAGTTCACATCTCCATGTTAGCTTGGTGATGGACTTACCCCAGAGGTCAATTACATATTTTCTTCATGACCTGCAACTTTTCTAGGCAAAAAGAGGGAGGACAAATGCTATGCCACTCTGATAAATTCTGCCTGTTTTCTTGGCATCATTGTAATAATAATTATTACTATAGCTAGCACTAATATAGCACTTTAAGGTTTGTAAAGCACTGTATATACATATCATTTTATTTGATCTTCACATCCCTATGAGATAGATGCTATCATTATCTCCATTTTACAGATGAGGAAACTGAGGCTGAGAGGGATTAAGTGATTTGCCCAGAGTCACTAAGGTCTTTTTGACTCCACATATAGTGCTCTTACTCACCGTGCCACCCAGCAACTAGTAATTTACCCATCCTTCATGGAGTTAGTACCGCCTTATTCCCTGGGCACAGTGGATTTGAGCACCAGGTCTGGAGTCAGGAAGATCTGAGTTCAAATCTGGCCTCAAATAGTTACCAGTTATGTGACCCTAGGCAAGTCACTTAACCCCTGTTTGCCTCAGTTTCCTCTTCTGTAAAATGAGCTAGAGAAGGAAATGACAAACCATGCTAGTGTCTTTGCTAAGAAAACTCTAATGGGGTCATGAACAGTCAGACACAACTGCAACTAAACAACATTTCTCAGTGTGTCCCAAGCACCCCCTAACTGGATAGCACAACTCTGAAATATACAGGGTGTTCTTTCTAAACCTATTTCCCAAATGCATATACCATTTGTATGTTTGAAACAGGGGTTGGAAATTATTCCTTCTTTGTGTTACACAGGAAGCTTTTAGCATGCACTAACACACGCAACTTGACATAAAATAAATACTCATATGTAATGAAGATTAGACTTTCCTGGCATTAAAAATGTGGTTATAAAAAAGTAATATTGAAAAGTATTTATTGTTTTGTTACTTCATCAGTACAGAGGCAACTTGAGGTGCATTAGAATGCAGGGCCTAAAGTCAGGCAAGACCTCAGACACTTACTAGCTGTGTGACCCTGAGCGAGTTACTTAATTTCTGTTTGCCTCAGTTTCCTCAACTATAAAATGGGGATAATAATAACACCTATCTTGCAGGGTTATTGTGAGAATCAAACGAGACAATATAGGTCCTATATAAATTCTGGTTCCCTTCCCCTTTCCCTTCTCTTTTCTTATATGGTTATTATGTTGTCTACCACAGCCTAGCCAGTTTGCTTTAGCTATAATATCTGTATACGGAGACATATATATGTAAACATGTGTCTGCTTTCTCTATGACCTCTTAATGAAGCTGTGCTATTATCTCTTTTCTTACCAAGAGCATTGTACTTGTGACTTCTGACTATCCTGTGTTGGACGTTCTGATCTGCCTCTTGGGCAGGTTCATGTCTTGGCCATACTCGCTGTCCCTTTTGACTATGAGTATGATCCCAGATGTCTCTTGTGAGACCTCTTGGGGAAGTGCTATGACTTCTCTTCCCTCCCTTCAGACATTCATTCATTTCCAGCAGCATCAATGACCACTGAGAGGAGTTTCATTCTGTTCTTAGCTAATATTAAAGATTCCACAGTGCTTGGAAGGCAGTGTTGGGGGTCTGTAACTCCATCGGACCATTTAGGGACATTGCCCCTTTGGGGAAGGCCCAGGATACAGCTTAGAAGTAACTTACATTTCATGACGTTTTCTGGAGCATCTCTGATACAAAATTCATACATACAGCCCCATCCTAAGGTCTCCTTCAGGTAATGACCTTGGGGTTGGAGTGACCAAAGGTGGTGAGAGATGGTCAGAGAGAGGAGGAGGAGAGAGGTCTTGCATGTAAACAGAAATGTTCCTAAACTGCTAAACAAATTACCCAATGCATCCTTAAACAGAAGAGTCCTTGTGTTTGTCTCTGGTCAGTTCTGCCACAGTGACCCAAGGAATAGGACCTTCCCCCCCCTTTTCATACCACAACTTTATGACCTTTGTTTGACCTCTAACTCCTTCCTTGTCCTCATTCCTCAAAACAACTCGTCTAAATCATAACACTTCATTACCTATTCTAAATGAAAAATATACTTTAGTACTATGTGAAGAATTTGGGGATATATATAAGTAGGGGACTTATGGACATTTGGTTTGGTAACTGAATCCTGCTGGCCTTGACTTAGTACATACATTTGGCTTCTCAAAGTTCTTGAGGGCTTCATAACCCTGTCCTTGGATGCACCAAGCCTTTTCTTTGGCTGTGCAATGGCAATTGCACCACTTAAGTTCAAGTTGAAAACATTGCTTCAGTCTCTTGACATGAGCACTAGTCATTCTATCTTTCCCTGCATCCACAGCTAGAAATCTCTGAACTTCTCTATCCTGAGGCCCCTGCGGTGTCAGGCCTGGACTGGTTTCTGCTAGAATTCCCTAACTACTTCTTTCTATGCACTCTTAAGCTTTTCAAAGTCTTCTCATCACCTAGTTCTTTAGAAGTTCAAAACGGTGGAGTCATGACTAGGTAGCCATTTATCTGAAAAAGATCTTGGGATCTTAGAGATTTGGAAGCATAATTTGAGTCAACAGCATGATATGGCATTCATAAAAACTAATGTAATCTTTGGTTGCATTAATAGAGCCATTAATAGTGACTAAGTACCACCTGCTCCAGGGCTCTTCCCTCCTTCTGGTGGAAGAGGGGTGGAATCCTCCATTTGAGGAGGGCACCCAAAGCCTTCACCTCATCAGATCCCACCTTGGCTGTCTCTTCTGGACTTCATGATCTCTTGAAGCTCATTAAATGTGGAATGAGTTGCCTCTCATTTGAGGTCTTCTTCAAGCAAACTTTCAAATATGTTATAGTGGAGATTCTTGTTTAAGTTTGGGTTGGATTAGATGACCCCAAGGTTTCTTCCAACACTGAGATTCTGTGTTTTCCTGCTCTTGAACTCTTTCTGTTGCTATTATTTGTCATTATCTCCAGCCTTCTCCAGGGTATTTCATCTCTCATCGTAAATCCCAATTTATTATTGCAGAGGAATTACATTTATATTAAGATCACCTTTGTGTCAGCCAAACAGAAGTGCCCTTGAACAATTACTTCAAAGTATCAGTAATTTCATAGTAATCTCTCCATTCACAGATCTAAATCCTTCTATACATTAGTGGATTTTCTTTATAACCCCACCCCTCCCCCCCCAAAATCATTGCCTGGTAGCCAACTTTCTCTGAATTTGGTAAGAGTCACTCCCAGATGACATAATGCAGTCCATTGCTGTCTTACACTTGAAGCCTTTTCAGCCTCTGAGAACATGTGCATTGGCATAGCTTTCAAAAACCCAGGGTCATCTCCATGTCACAGTAAGGCATCAGTGTATCACTTTAGTGGCATGGGTATTTTATCATTACAAGTATGAATTGGGTAGGTACTTCATTATATTTCTCATAGGTGGTATTGAAGACATCAGTGAGAAATGTGCCTACTTCCTCAGATCCTCATGGAAACATTCAAGGTGATCCCAACCCTCAGGAATAACAAGTATGCATAGTATAGTGGAAAGGGTACTGGACTAGGAATTTGGAACCCCATAGTTCTAGGACTTGCTTTGTAACTAGCTATCTGTGTGACTTTGGGCAAATCACTCAACCTCTCTAGGCTTCAATTTCCTTACTTATAAAAGGAAGGAGTTGGATTATGTGATCTCCAAGGACCCTTTTGGCTCTAACGTGTTTTGGTTTTATCTTTCTTTTGGGGGGCACATGACCAGGTGATATAACAGCACTGAAAATGGAAGCCAAGGAGCAAGGAGACATACCTCAGTTTACCACCTCAGAGAGGAAAGAACATCTTCGTTACTAGTATCCTCAAAGATCTCCTGGAATTTAGAATAGAGGGAAGGATTTAAGAAAAGAAGGAGGGAGAGAGGAAGGGAGGAATAAGAGGAAAGAAGAAAGGAGAAGGATAGAAGAAGGGGAGGGAAGAGGGGAGGGAGGAAAGGAAGAAAAGAGGGAGGAAAGGAGGAAAGAAAAGGAAGGGAAGGATGAAGAAAAGAGGGAAGGAGAAAGAAAGGGAAGGAAACCAAGCATGCAGTCTAATCACCAGTTCTTAACTCCTATTTAGAAATTTCTTTAAGGCAGCCAGAAGTCCTCAGAGAAGCTTGAAGTTTCCCAATTCTGGCCTTTGTGTTGAGTTTTTAGGAGTCACTTTGCCTCAAGAGCATGTAGTGGAAATTCTAGCGCACTAACGATGGTTCTCCCCTTTCCCCCCACCCCAGTCATCAAATTCTGTGAGAATAGGAGGACAGAGAAAATGAGCAAAAGGTGGCAGGAATTACATTGAAAGCAGGAAAGATGGATACTGATGCTGATGTTGTTTTGTTGTTCAGTTATTTTAGTTGTGTCTGATTCTTCATGACCCCCATTTGAGGTTTTCTTGGTGAAACTACTGGAGTGGTTTGCCGTTTCCTTCCCCAGCTCGTTTTACAGATGAGGGAACTGAGGCAAACATAGTTAAGTAACTTGCCCAGGGTCACACAGCTAGTAAATATCTACGGTCGGATTTGAACTCAGGTTTTCCTGATTCCAGGCCTGGTACTATACCTACTGTTCCACCTAGCTGTCCCTACTGATGATACAGAGTACCTATATTTGGCCAACATAAAAATATTAATGGTGACAATAAGAAATAATAATAAGTCCTTTACTTACCCATCAGTCCCATCCTCCTTGACCCCAACCTCAATGTTCCTTTTCCCTACTGCTTTGAGACTGTTAGGCATTTTGTTTCTTTGAGGAATTTTCCTGGCTTAGGTCAGATTTGTTTCCATTCCATGAGATTCAGCTTTATTTACAGAATGTTGGTTTTATGAGTTCAGATTATGATTTTACTGGCAGCTCCAAAAGTCTTAGCCCCGCCAAGAAAGGCAAGAGGAGAGAAGGCACAGAATGAAGCTGGAGTTAAAAGCAGAAATCACTTTCTAGGGACACCAAATAGGGAATGAAATCCAAGACAGAAATGCAGTGACATCCAAAGGATGATTTAGGCAACACACAGAGAAACTTCTGAAGACCCCCTCCTATTCACATTAAGGGTCCCCAAAGTCTTTTTTTAAAGAGCAGTAACTAACTGCCCAGAAGATTCTGCCTTTTGTCCAAGCCCTCCTGTTCAGTCTTTGGCAGGGGTCTTTGGACAACTCTACTCTACCCATTGAGCATTTATTAAGTAGTGACTATGTGCCAATAATGTTGAATTTTAGGGAGTAAAGTCAAAAGTGAAAACTATCACTGCCCTCATGGAGCTTACATTTTTGGAGTGGGGAAGATACACAGATAAGTAGATACAAGATACATACTAAGTAAATGTAAAGTAATTTCTCTGTAGGAGAAGCACTAAGTACTGGGAGGGACCAGGAAAGGCCTGTATAGGGGTTGGGGATGGGTGAGACCTGAGCTGAACCTTGAATGGAGCTAGGGATAGCAAAAGGCAGAAGAGAGGAAGGAAAGCATTCCAGGCAAGGGAGACAGTTTATGGAAAGGCCCTAAGGCAGAAGATAGAATGTAGTGCTATCAGAAACAGCAAATGAGCCAGTGTGGCTGTAGTGGAGAGAGCTGAGGAGTAGTATACAATCAACTGGGAGACATAGTTTAGAGTCAAATTGTGAAGGGCTTTATATACCAGAAGTTTGTATTTTTTCCTTGGAGATCACTGAAGTTTCTTGAGTGGGAAAGTGACCTATGTCTTGGGAAAATAAATTTGGCATTTGTGTGAAGGATAGAATAGAGAGAAGAAAGACCAGAGGCAGTGAGGCTAATTAGCAAGCTATTACAGTAGTCTAGGTGAGAATTGATAAAAATCTGAACTAGAGTGGTGGCTGTGTGACTAGGGAAAATGGGACATGCATTTAACATTATAATGGTAGAAGCAAAAAAAAATGACAATTATTTGGATATAGGGAGAGGTAAGAAAGAGGAGTCACAGCTGACTCCAAGTTGGAATCTTATGTCACTGGAAGAATGATGATACCTTTGAAAAAAAAGGGGCAAGTTAGAAAGAAGGTTGCATTTAGGGGGTAAGATAATGCACTCTTTTGAACATTCTATGTTTGATATGAGATGTCCAGATGGAAATATCAGATTCTAATACTAGTAACTGGTGATGGGGAATGGGAATCTAGGGGGCGGTGAGAGGTGGACATGTATATTTGGCACCTCATCTCCATATAAGTGGTGAGTGAACCCAGGGGGACTGATGAAATGAGAAAGAGGGAGAGAGAGAGAGACAGAGAGAGAGAGAGACAGAGAGAGAAACAGAGAGACAGAGACAGATAGACAGAGAGACAGAAGGAGGGAGAGAGAGAGAGAGAGAGAGAGAGAGAGAGAGAGAGAGAGAGAGAGAGAGAGAGGGAATATAGAGAAAAAAGAGAAGAAGGTTTGGGACAGAGCCCTGGGATACCTATACATGGAGTTCAAAACATGGATTATAATCCAACAAAGAAAATTAAAGAAGTGGTCAGTCAGGTAGGAAGAGAACCAGGAAAGAGCAATGCCCTGAAAACCTAGGAGGAGGGATGATCAACAGTATTTAATACTGCAGAAAAGTCAAGAAGCATGAGAACTGAGAAAAGATCACTGTTATTTCACAATTAAGAGATAGCCGCTAACTTTGGAGAGAAAAGTTTCAGTAAAGAGGTGACACTGGAAAACGAGACTGCAATGGGTTGAGAATTGACTGGGAGACTGGAAATCAAGGTGACTGAATGTTGATGTATTTTTCTAGGTGTTTGGCTCTGAAATGGAGGAGAAATACAGGGTAACAGTTTGAGGGGATGATAAGGTCAAGTGAGGAGTTAATTTTTTTTAATTGATAGCTTTTGTTTCCACATCACCTTCTTTTCCAAGTACATACCTCTTCCTTCATTCCTCACCATGGAGGTATTCCTTGTAACAGAGAATAAAAGGGAAAGATTGGGGTGGAGGGAGAAAAATAGTTCAGCAAAATGAAACCGATGCATCAAATGAATCTGATGGTTTATGCAATGTTCAATGCTCATAGTCCCTTGCTCCACAAAGAAAGGGGATGCATTTTATCCTCTCTTCGATTTTTGTAGTTCTTGATGATACTATTCTTTCTGCATGCTTTGTGGCAGTTGTATATTTTTCCTCCTGGTTCTGTTTATTTCACTTTGCAGTAGTTCATGCAAGTCTTCCAATATTTATCTGTGATTTTTATACAAATGGTTTCTTACCTAACAGTAATATTAAAAATCATTCCTGTACCACAGAATGCTTAGCTATTCTCCATTCAATTGATTTCTACTTTGTTTCAAGTTCTTTGCGACTACAAAAAAAAGTGCTGTTATAAATATTTTTGTGTATATGAGAACTTTCTTTACATCTTTGACCTCCTTGGACTATAAGCCCAGCAGTGGTATATCTGAGTCAAAAGATATGGATACTTTTTTTTAAATCTAATTCCCAATTGCTTTGGTTAAATTGATTGATTAAATTGATTCATAGCTCTCCTAACAGTGCATAGTGTGCCTATCTTTGCACATTCCCTCCAGCATGAACTACTATCTTTTGTCATCTTTGCCAATTTTCTGGGCATGAAATGAAACTTGAGAGTTGTTTTGATTTGATTTATTATTGGTGATTTAGAACAATACTTCACGCAATTATTAATAGTTTATAATTCTTCTTGTGAGAACTAGTTGTTTATTTCCTTTGACCTAAGTGATTTTTTTTTTAAGAATGGGGAGGTGTTGACCTGTTTGTGGGTAGCAGAGAAGAAGCCAGTGATAAAAAGAGACTGACGATTCTTGCAAGAAGTGGATAATGGAAAGGGCAAATTTCCTGAAGAGAAGAGAAGAAATGAGGTTAAGGGTATAAGTAGAATATTGGCCTCGGCAAGGAGAAAGTCTTGCCTCTCCCTCTGAGACTGCAGCAAAGAAGATACTGATGTTAAGGGGACATGACGTATAGAATTAGGGAGAAAAGTGACTTCATAAGTAATAGTTCACATCTATATAATGCTTTAAGATTTGCAAAACATTTCTTTGATGTCATGCAAGAGTCCTACAATTTATACAATGAAGCATCCCTTTTCTAAACTTTCATAGTAATTATGACATTTGTTTTCATAATGTCCTTGTAAATAGTCATTTCTTATTAGTCCTGGACTACAAATAGAGACACTGAGGCTTAGAGACTTAAATAGATACTAGAGACTTAAATGATGTTAGACTTCCAGTGGGTTTGTAAGTTTAGGATTAGAAGCCTTTCCCAATTTCTCTTTAATTTTAGCACCTTCCTTCTGTTATCCTATAAGTAACTTATTTGTACATAGTTGTTTACATGTTGTCTCTTTCATTAGATTGTGAGCTTCTTGAGGGCAGGGACTATCCTTTGCCTTTCTTTGTATCCCTAGCACTTAGCACAGTGCCTGGCACATGCTTAATAAATGTTTATTGACTGACTAGCACTAGGGTGCACCCACGTGAGTCTATAATGCCTACTGAAACAAATTTTAAAACAAATATTCTCTTGTACCTAACTTTTCCTACTGTTCTCAGAATTACAATATCAAAGTCAGAGATCCTCAGATGGAAAAGACTTCAACGGTTATCCAGTCAACTAGATCCTGAACAAAATTCTGTTACAACATATCTGACAAATATTCATTCAACCTTGCTTCCAAAACCTTAATTAAAGAAAACCTACTACCTTTTGGAGAGACCTAATGAAGTTATGAAGTTTATTTTTCCAAAGTTAAGGCTAAAGATGCCTCTTTGCAATGATACCAATTTTTCTTCTAAAAATCATTTCAGGATCACTAAATCTTAGAATTCAAAATCCATCTAATTCAGTCAGTCTACTAGCACTTATTAAGCACCTATTGTGTGCCAGGCACTGTGATAAATGCTGGAGATACAAAGAAAGGAGAAAAACAGACCTTTCTCTCAAGGAACCCACAATATAATGGGGGAAACAATCAAACATCTGTGTATGAAAAAGATAAAAACAAGGTAAATTGGAAATAATCAAGAAAAGGAATGTACTAAGATTAAGGAGGACTGGGAAAGGCTTCTTATAGAAAGTTAAGACTTCAGCTAAAATGTTAGCCAAGGAAGCCAGGAGACCAAGCCATAGAAACAAGAAACCCCTCTAAAACATAGCTGAGAAGCTCAGCTAGGAGACTTCCAGGGAAGTGAAACCTATGACTTCCCAAGGAAGCCCAATCCACTTTTGGATAGCTTATATCCTACCTAAATTTGCAGCGTCTACTTATCACTCCTTGGTCTGCCCACAAGGGCAGCTAGAATAGGTTTGATCCCTTTTCCACACAGCCTTTTAGCTACATCCTATCCTAAGTTTTATATGTGTCTATGTGTATAATATATATATATATATGTCTCTGTGTGTGGATATGTATATATATGTGTGTGTGTGTATGTGTATATATATGTATACATACATACATATATATATATATACACATATATATGTATGGCTAAACATTCAAAGTTATTTTACCAATCCTCATCTGGCATGATGCTGGTTTCTGTCCTCTCTGGACACTCTTCCAATTACCAATATATTTCCTAAAATGTGATGTTCAGAAGAGGACACAACATTCCTGGTGTGGTTTGACCAGAGCAGAGCATAGTGGGACTATTAATCACCTCCTCTGTACTGAACACTATGCCTCTCTTAATGCAACTTAAGAGTGAATTAGCTTTTTAGACTATCATATCACACTGTTAGCCCAACTCTGAGTAGCAATCCTCTGTATCTTTTTCAGATCAACTGCTATTTAGTCACAATTTTTCCATCTTATATATTTTATACTTATATATTTGCTATATATATTTATTATCTATAAATTATACATTTGTTTTTAGAACTCAGTTGTAAGACCTTATGTTATGCTTAGCAAATTTAATTTATTTGGATTTCACCTGAAGTTTTATTTGGTCAAAATCTCTCTCTCTCTCTCTCTCTCTCTCTCTCTCTCTCTCTCTCTCTCTCTCTCTCTCTTTGCTAAGCAATGGAATTAAGTGACTTGCCCAAGGTCACACAGCTAGTAAGTGTCAAGTGTTTGAGGCCAGATTTGAACTTGGGTCCTCCTGACTCCAGAGCCGGTGCTCTATCCACTGTACCACCTAGCTGCCTCCTGTCAAGATCTCTTTTGATTCAGATTCTGTCATCCACTTTCTTCATTCTTCTTATCTTCTTGATCTTCAATAACTTGTTAAAATAATTTAGGGTCAAATCTTGATTGTGTCCCATATATTTTTTTCATTGCTATTCTTTCTTCTTGTTTATGATAAAATGTTGTTGATTCCTCCAATCTTTGTGTCATTTGCAGATTGTTATGTCATCTGTATCTTTACTCAAATCATAGATTAAAAGTAAGAAATGGCACAAGGCAGGCCAAGCACAGATTCTGTGGGGCACTCCACCAGAGACCTCCTTCTAAACTGCCATTGACTCATCAATGACTACCCTTTGAATACAGTCATTCAAGAATATCCAAAGCTGCCTAATTGAATTATTGCTGGACCCCATTTATTCATATTTTTCACTTGCTCAAATCTTGATCTCAAACACCGTCAGCATTTCCCTCAACTATTAGTTTAGTAAACCCTGTCAAAAAAGGAAATTGGGTTAGTTTGGCATGACTTATTTTGATGAACCCCTCATGGCTCTTTGTGATCACTGCTTCCTTTTCTTGGTGTCCAGTGATACATTCTAGAATTTTTCTGTGGACATTTTTGTTTTGTTTTTCTTTTTGCTGAGGCAATTGGGGTTAAGTGACTTGCCCAGGGGGAAATTTTTTTGTGTGTGTAGTAATTGGGGAAGGAGCTGGAGGTATCTTCTCTCTGTAGGCCCTAAGAAACAAGTATGAAATTTTGCTTTTGTTTGGTTTGTACTTTTCATTTCTACTTTCAGGGAGCTTTCAAACAAGGAGCTAGAGCAGTGTTAACCTTAAAGCCTGGAATTCCAGGCCAGGTGTGGCAACCAACCTAGTAAGGAATCCCTGAGAAGCTAGGCTCTCTAGATACAAATCCAAGGTGACTTTAGACTTGGAACTTGACAGGATTGATGTTATTTAGGAACAGAATTAAGCAGTGAACCAAATTCCTCTGCCCTTTTTCAGAGACTGAGACAAGTATAGGGGGGATTATGACCCAGAGGTTGGGGTGGGAAGAAAGGAGAAAATGTTTATACATTTGTTCTGGCTATACTTTTGAAGTAAATATTCCTTAATAAAGACTAATCGGACTGCTCAGTGGTTAAATTCAAGTAGGATACTTAGACTTGTAAAACTAGAGGAACACAATGGTGTGAGCTTGTGGCAATGGCAGAGAAGAGAGAACACCCTCCAACCCCCAAAAGGTGTCAGAGTACCCTGAGAGGTGAAATGCCCTCAGCAAGTGGGGGCCAGAGTAGTCACTGTTACTGAAGGAATAGGTATAAAAAGCAGTTAAGAATCTATTTTGGAAAATCTGCAAATATCTCTGCTTTGAATAGGACTCCTATTTTAAAATCAGAGAGAAATTGGAAAAAAAATAATTGTTAAATTAGCAGAAGCTATAAGCTTTGAAAAGCAAACATCAAATAGATTAGTAAAAGAATAATAAAATTACTGAAAAATAATCTAATCTTGTTACCCTACCTTCAGAGAGAACTACTTCTACAATACTGTCTTGATAGAAATCAGATGATGTCTGATTTCAAAAGTTCCAAGTAGAAGATTCCAAAACATTTTCTCAATAGTCTATTCTTCTGTTTGACAATGTTTACTGGAAATAAAATTTTCCATATTCATATCCAAATAATTATAACTAAATGTGCCTGTTTTCTTTGTGTTCTGTTATCATTGAAGGAAGACAACAGATGGTATTTTGAAATATTAAATTATTAGTTATATAACAATCAAAAAGAAAGTAGGGGAACTCTTTTGCTCCCCTCTCTATATTTTGGGTTGTCAAGACTTATGCAACTCAGCTATTAATTGCATATTTCTCCCATGCAGGTACACTTTGTTTTGTTCAATAGATCTATTTCTAAAAAAATTTTTATGAAAATTCAATTTTGGGGAAATTGAAATGACCTATTTAAGTAGATAAGTCTTAAATGGTGCATTGGTGCCCCAGCAATAATGAAAGAACAAAAAGATAGCTTCAAGCATTTGAATGGCTCTTCTATGGTCTACAGCTCCCTAGCTGGCACAGTGGATAAAACTCACTGGACCTGGAGTCAAGAAGACCTGAGTTCAAAGTTAGCATAACATATTTATAAGCTGAGTGGCCCCAGGCAAGTCACTTAACCTCCCTCTACCTCAGTTTTTTAGACAGTAAAATCAGGATAATAATAACACCTGTTCATGATTGTTGTGAGAATCAAATGAAATAGTTTTTATTTTTTAAAAATTTTTGTAATTTTTTATTTGTAAACTTACAAATATTTGCAAAGTGCTCAACATAGTGCTGTGTACATTGTAGGTTCTTTTTAAATTCTTATTTCCTTCTTTCTTTTTTTTTTGGTGAGGCAATTGGGGTTAAGTGACTTGCCCAGGGTCACACAGCTAGTGTCTGTGTCAAATGTCTGAGGCTGGATTTGACTTCAGGTCCTCCTAATCACAAGGCTGGAACTCTATCCACTGCACCACCTCGCTGCCCCTGTTTCCTTCTTTCTTATGAAAAATTAATGGGGAAAATATGGACTGAAATTGCACAGGAGGTAAAGAGGGAGGTCTGACCTGTCCTAGTGGATGAATTAAACACACTAATGACCTCATGTAACCAAACTAGTGAGTTGGTGCATGTGAGATGCAATTGCAGCCAGAAGTTGATATGATGACTAACATCTAACCTGTGCAGGATGAGAAAGCTCAAAGTTTCAGCGCAGGAATGACTAGGGGAAAATGTGCTGCTTATTTTGAATGCTCTTAAGAGAAACTTTTTTTTCAGTCAAACCTAGGTTAGTAAGATTCAATCAATATTTACTGAGTACCCTGGCCCCTTTCTGCTTCTCTCTTACCTCTTCTCTTTCTTGCGTCCCAACAAAGTCAAACCCAGGAAACAAACAGTCTAAAACTAAGCACATTTTCTGATTAAAAAAAGAAAGATATTGTGAGCTTCTGTGTTCTGGAATGCCATATAAAGATGTTAGTTATCAGAAAAAGCAAGGGAATAGAGAGAATAGAGAGAGAAACTGAGACAGAGAGATGGGCATTCAGAGACTTCTGTTCCTTTTTGTATTTTTTTCAGTTACTGGCTTGTGTCCTTAATCTCCTTCCTAAGAGATGGTTTGTATTTTTTTCAAGGTTTTAATACTTTCATCGTGGATTCAGTTGATAAAGACATTCAGGCATCTGAGAATTATTGAAGATGTGTCAGAAAATGTTTGAGGGGAGCCAAGAGGAACTTGGATTCAGATTTTGGCTGAATTCATTAATGTGGGACTCTTGAGAGTGACAGTGCTTAAACACCACATGGTTGGTGCCAGAAATAAGCGAAATGGAAAATTAGGTGCATAAGTCAAACTGTTCCTGGAACAACTAGAGGACCAAATTTGACCTTAGGTACTCTGGCAACGTTGACATCACTTGGACTTTTCTACCTTCAATTCTGGTTGTATTAAGTTTTTGTCCCTGGCTGACCCCTACCTTTAGGACCAGATGAAGTTTATCTGACTGGGTTCATTTCCTGTCCAGACGCAATGATTTAAGAGAAAAAAAAAAGGTCATTAACTGATCTTCCTGCCAGCATGTCTTTCTCCTTCACAAAAAGGAAATAACAGCACTAGCTAACTTGGATGGATTTGGAAATCTAAACTGCTACAAATGATTTCCATATGATTTTTTGATTGTCTTAATTATTCCGAGAACATGTCAATATAACAACTTTTAAGGGGTTTCCTGTGGACTTCCCGAAAGGAAAGAGATACTCAGGACAGAAGCACCATGCTAACCATTTCTTTAGGACATCCCTAACATTTTATAATTATCTTTGCTATTACTAAAGGAAATATGTTTAGGAATATGTGGGTTCAAATCCTGCTTCTGATACATACTAGTTTTCATGATCAGGGAGAAGTTATTTAACCTCTCAGTGTCCCATCTAACCCTCTAAAAGTTATAGATGTTTCCCATCTGCATCATGTTGCTTACTACCAAATACAGTATTATTTATCTTCTAATTTGAAGGCAATTAAAGATTTATGGACACATAGAACAAAATAAATCATTATTTATAACGATAATTTATATAGGTTTTTACCCCTGTCTCCAAAGCTGGTAATAATTGCTCACTTCTTTCATCTCTATTAGCCTTTTTTTTGTTTGTTTTTGGTACCACTTACCACAGATTCACAGATTTAAAGCTTGAAGGAACCCTAGAAGTCATCTTGTCCAACCCTTTCATTTTATAGATGACAAGGTTGCAGCCCAAGGAATGGAAGTAACTTAACCAACGTAACACAAGTGACAGGTGGCAGAGCTGGGATATGAATGAAAGTCATCTGATGTCAAATCCAGACCTCTTTATATAATACCACTTGCCTTCCAAGTCTATGGACTTATTGTAGTCTAATTTTCTTTATAGATATGTTCCTGTCTTATCATAATAGATTTTAAACCTCTTTTGGAAAATGAAAATATCTACTCATTTTTCTATCCTTGTTAATGCCTAGAACAGTGCCTTGTAGATGCTAAGTACTGAACAAATGCCTGTTGAAATGAACATATATATGCATAAATATATATTTAAAAATATATGTATGATATAGGTATATATTATACTTTATCCAGAAATACACTAGAATACATAAAGGATCTGTGAATTATTCAGTGTGGGTAATTCCACAATTGCAGATTGCAACCCATATATGACAATATTTAAATCCTAGGAAACTGCTTGAGACACTAGAAGTTAAGTGACTTGCCATGGTCGCACAACCAAATGTGCTGGAAATGGATTTGAACCGTCTTCCTTAATATAAGCCTACCCTTCTAGGCACTACTCTATACAGTATGTGTGTGTGTGTATCTATATATCTATAATTATCTATCTAATCTGCAAATGCATGCCAATAGGAAATAAACCTAGAAAGATGAGTTAGAAAATAACTGAAGGACATTAAATGCTATATTTTGGAGTTTTTAGTTTCTTTTAGAGACAGTTTCTTTAGCTGGGGAATGACAGGCCTGAGTATAAACTATTCCCAAGAAGCATGGTTCAATCACACCCCAGTAAATATACTGGGAATTTAGAGGCCAGCAGTGGAGCTAACATACAGCATCTATGGTACATGTTTAGAATATCATTAGGAGAGCACTATCAAGATGGTGGAATGAGGTGATTCAGAGAACTTGATTTTAATTTAGCATTTCAAAAACAGCAACAAATATGTGAAATACAGTAAAAGAAGAACCAAAAACTGTGAGAGAAAAGTCACCTTGCAGGAAAAGGGGGAAAAAGAAAATTTTAAAGTGAGCAAGGAAGAAAAATAAAAGCTCAAACACAATAAACAAATATCACAGTGTAAAAGAAACCTGACAGAAGACACTGGAAAAAAAATAATGAAATAATATAAGCAAGGATTACAAAAAATGAAAGTCATTCTATTGGAACATATTTTAATATAAATAAATTCACTAAGACATATAAATAAATGACATCTCTAAAGATGAAATTAAAAGATAATTATGAGAATCAACATTCTGAATGGAGTTTTGGAGGATTTTAATATAATAGACATAGAGTTGTCCTGATGAAAAACAAGAACAGAAAAACTAGATTTTTCTCCTTGTTTTGGGCTTATGGAAGTAGCTAAACAAAATAAGAAGTCAACAAAGTGAAAGATTTGAGAAGGCTATACAAATTAAGGTAACAACTAAAGGTCAGAGCTCAAATAGATAACATGAGAAGTTTTTGTCTTCCAGGGGAAAAAAATGTAGAGAGTCTGAATGCCTTATTCCAGGAAATCACACAAAAGAATTTCCCAGAAGTACTGAAAATAAGGGATAAAGTATAGCTTCTTGATAGAAACCACAGAATACCAACACAAGTGGGAGTAGCATATTTCGTTAGGATGTGCATCCAGAGAACTTTTTTAAGGTCAAACATTTATTTTAATAGTCATAAGAACACTATTTTTGTTCATCAAATAAAGAAATTGAAATAAGTAAATTTAGCTTTTGGAAATTAACAACTAAACTTTACTTCAAAATATAAACATAAAACGAAACACAAAACAACATACTTTGGGAAGAGGGGAGAAATTATTGTGTGCCTAGATACACCTGGCACACTCATGAACACCAAGAGAGGCCACAGAATTATAGATTAGAGCTAGAAGGGACCTTAAAGGCTATCTACATGAATCTCAGTACAAACTCATCCAGTCATATTGTCATTAAGCTGCAATATTTCGGCAATAGAGTTATAGTAAGGAAGAAACAGACCAATCCAAATTGAGCAAAATTTCTCATCTGAGACAAAAAAAAGTCAGAAAAAACTGGAATTTAATGTACCCCAAATCAAGAAAAAACAGACTTCATCCCCAAATGATCTATTCAGCAAAACTGAGTATATCTTTCAAAAGAAAAGATGTTTTATTAACTCAACAGAAGAATCCTTGGCATTTCAACAGAGAAAACCAAGTGTCTGTGGTTCTTTGATACATAAATCATCCATGGAGCAGAACTATATCAAATTAAAGTAATTTTAAAACAACGAATGGATATCTGTTATGTTCAGAAAGCCTTCAGTTTCTTTAATGTCCTATTTTACAAGAGGGAGATCAAAGAAATAGTAGATTTGATCAGATGGGTAAATCCCATAGAATAGAAAAAAAAACTTCAATATGGAGAAGGGGAAGAGGGAATATTTTCCTTGAATATAGTCATCACAGCTGAAAAACAGGGAGGTGGAAGGGAAAGGGTGGAGTGAATATTTTTAAAGTAAATGTAGCTTTTCCTTTGGGATACTCACTCAACTTGTACTTGAACTGGTAGTTTGTGATTCCACAGGGTGGCTTCTCAAATTTTAGGTTGTACTCCTAATACTATAGCTCGTGAGTCCCCACCAATGTTCTTCCCATTAACAGTCTTGTCAGTATACTTATTTAACTCTTAATAAAGGCATTTACTCAGATGACATAGCAAGGAAAGACATTACAAAACATTCCCCAATAAGTCTGGGGCACCCTGCCCCCAAAATATATACAGCATCCATGGGAAGAATAGGCTTACACTGAGAGTAGAATGTTGATGCAGTCATGTAGGGGACATATGTGGTTAAGACTACTCACAATTCTGGAACCACAGGGCCTAGATATCCTTTCTCCTTTTGGAGAGTCATCATGAAGGTCACCTCTGGTGCCTGTGTTAGTTGGGTCTCATCTTCTCATCTTCTAGATAGGTCCATCCTCTGGACTCTTTGGATTTGCCCCTTCATAGGCAGTTTCAGATAGTGTACAACATCCAGTCAGGCTCAGCTGCAATCCTTGACTAGGACAGTCATGCTCTTTCAGGAAAAGCATACACCCTTAGCCTAGGACTGGCAGAAGTCTCCTGTGTTCTGTTCCCTCGAGGACTCAGCTCAGAGATTTGCTATCTCCCAGGAAGGATATGCAAGAGCAGAGGATAATTCTTCTTCTTTTTTTCTCCTTCTCCTTCTCTTCTTCTCCTTCTCTTCTTCTTCTTGGCTGCTCTGTAAGGCAGGATTGTTTCACTGAAGACAAATAGAACCAAACTTCTTAGTCTTTACCATCAGTGGTCAGTGGTTTGAGAGACACTCCAGTAATTGTTAATTTAAGAACAATACTTTGGAAAGGATCAAATCCTATTATATTTTATTTGCTAGACTAGATGTATTCCTGAATAGTTGTGTAGAAATAAAATTCTATTTTTACTTATATAGGAGATAAGTTCTTTTTTTTTTTTTTTGCTTGTTGGTGAAGCAATCGGGGTTAAGTGACTTACCCAGGGTCACACAGCTAGTAAGTGTCAATTGTTTGAGACCGAATTTGAATTCAGGTCCTCATGACTCTAAGGCCCAAACTCTATCCACTGTGCAACCTACCTGCCCTGAGATATGTTCTTTTCAGAAAAAAGTTGAACCCCAAAATATAATTCTTAAAGAGATAAGAAGTCTCTTCAAACCCATATTTAAAGATAAAACACTAATTTGATGATATAATACTCTCAAAAATTTTGAAATATCAGTGTAATATTTTAAAGGTTATTTTGATGTTGAGCTCAATGGTTTAAATTACTTATGAAACACAATAATGATAGCTTCACTTAATGGAACACCAAAAATTGGAAAAGCCTTTGTACTTCTATAAGACCATTCTCTTATCATTATTGTTCCTTAACATAAACTTCTTGGTTTCTCAGACCTTATCTCCTCATACAATACCTAGAGTAAGCTCCTGGATTTGAGAAATGAGCAAACTGATCTAGACTAAAATAAGATCAACATTTTAATGGAACACGAGAACCAAGTAATAAGGAAGCATGTTTACCAAATAAACTAGTGGAAAGACATGGCCATAAAAGATAATTTAGATGAAAATTATTATGCTAATAATATCAGCTAATTTTTTTTAAAATCAAGATTTGCAAATGTGAAAGCTCCTATAAACAGTTAAATATTATCAATATGCACTAAATATCATAGCAACTAAATATTTATGGGAAAAGCTAACTGAAATTAAAAATTATTTTAATTTTAATGTAACAATAGTAAGAGACTTTCATATTCTACTAACAGGATTTGACAAATTAAACAGAAAGATAAATAAGAAAGAACTTAACAGATGTGAATAGAATGCTGATAAAACTGGATTTGGCAGACATGTGAAGACATATGATAGACACAGGAGGAAGTTCAACACCACCTAGACCAGAGAGATTCATGGGTAAATTCTCTAAAACATATTTCAGAATAAAAAGGCCTTGTACTGAATAAATTGTCATCAAAGAGAGTAAGACATAGTTTACCCAATTTTTTCTATTAAAAATTTTGAACATGATCCCCAAATCATGTAAGAATCTGGTTCAGAAACAGTTATAGATAAATATATTAGCAACTACAGACAGAAATATGAAATGAAATGCTAGCAAGAAGAATATAGTAATATTCAAATGACACCAATAGATTTACTTCATATACGTGGATGTTTAGGAGAGAACCTCATCTGGCCATTGATTTTGATTTTGGATTGTAAAAGATGGGCAAAATATGTAAAGAAAACAAGTGCATCATTAACTGTTTTATAGAGGCCTACAATCTAGTTTTAGCTTCAGCCCATAAAATTCAGAAAAGTAAGAAACAGTTCTTTTTCAGGAACTCCAGCCAAGGGACAAAGGTCTTGCTGTGAAACCTTGATGTTCCCAGAAAACACAGTTGTCAGACCGATGAAAAATAACTTTTTTTCCCCAAATTGTTGAGAGACTAGATATTTTTCCCATAGGTAAAATATTCCTGGTGAGCAGCCCCAAGCACTATAAAAACAATTGATTGAAATTACTTATTGCTTATAGGGGAATTTAAAGAACTACCAAGTGAATAAGGGAGAAGGAATATAGGGAAGCTGAGGAAAACTGCAAGAAGAGTAGCAGAAGACACTGCCAGCTAATAGCTGTAGAATAGAATTACTAGTCACTGTCTCATTTGGAAACATACTGAGAAGATACACCAAAGCCAACATCTACTCTGAGCCTTACCCAGGGCATGATTGTAAATGACACAGTTTGGATAGGTCTTTGGAGGAGGTATTACTTTCCATAAGCTCTATTTTGCAGTTGCTTTGGCATTATTTTCCATAACCTCTATTTTCTTCTATTTTAAAATTTAATCTATAAATAAACATTTCATTCTTTGAGCCTTCTGAATTACAAGCTAGGTGACACAGAGGATAGAGCTCTGGGCCTGGAGTCAGGAATACCTAAGTTCAAAGCTAACTGTGTGACCTTGGGCAAGTCACTTCACCTTCTCCTGCCTCCTAAGTTTCATCAACTCTTTAATGGGAAAAATAATAGCCCCTATTTCATAGGGATGTTGTGAGAATCAAATATGATAACATTTGCGAAATAGTTAGCATAGTGCCTGGCACACAGTAAGTGGCTAACAAATTCCTTGTTCCACAAGCTTGCTAGGGGAATAGATTGCCTGGATGTAGCAATAAACCAGAGAAGTGAGAAATCTCTCGAAATGTATCTGGGCCCTTTGTGTGTTAAAGCAAGCCATTTACCTTCCATGAAATTTAGTTTCTTTTAATTTGCAAGATTGGGTAGTTGGACTACATAGTCTTTCAGACCCCCAAATATATTGGTTTATAAACTGAAGAGGGGGGAGAACAAAACAGATGAAATGACTGATACACACCCAGGCTCCGAAGAACATTCTCCACTTTATCACTCTGCAGTTCTCCTCACAATAGAAATAGCTGTGATTCATTCTTAGGCCAATGTCAAACTTAGTTCATCTCTTGTTTGTAAATCAGCTATTAGAATCCCAACTCAAAAATATGATACTATTTCTGGGTTGAAGTCTGGGCCAAGGCTCAACCCCTAGTTTGTTTTGTTTTAATAAATGTGATTTGTTTCTGAGGATGTTGTCTAAAATGGGAAACATGTCTAGACTTGGTTCTGTTTAGGAAGTTGGGAGTGAGGCTCTTACAAATAAACACAAATATTCTCCTACTTATTTCCTTTTCTCTCTACTCCCACATACCTTCTTCTTACCAATTTTGTCAGAGGTGTCTCCTAGAATGCCATGGAATTTGAGTCTCCTTTACCCAGTTGCTGTCAACAGAATCTGATCCTTGAATCATCAATAAAGCAATGACCTAGATTTTCATGGAACTCCAATATTGTCTATCAAGTCAGGGATTGAAGCTTTGGTTTGTATGCTTAATAGTCTTTTGCCCTCACCCCCACTAAATAAACCAAACCAACCAAACAAACAAAAAACAACTCAAAACAAAATTGACCTATTAATCTCAGCAAAGGAGTCAGAGTCCCGGAAGAGTTGTTGTATTTATTGTTCCTTAGCATTTTCTCCTTCCAGTTTTAATTAGAAGCAGTTCATTATTTTCCATTCTAACAAATGTGTCTTCTTATATAACCAGAGTGAGGACTGTCCAGAATTTGGGGAAGAGACCAGCGAGAAATGGATATGGAGAAAGGTGGAGAGAGGTCCTAAGTGGATATTTTGGGCTAGGGGGAAAGTTTCATGGAGGAGATGGCACTGGGGTTGAATTGTCATATTCCTAGGGGAAAATGGGACCAATCACACCTCATCAGTAGAAACAAATAACGGTTAAAGGGGAAGATCCTTTCTAAGGAAAATGGGAATGGTTAAAGCTATGTTCTGAAAGAGTAAACAGGATGTTTTCTTGAGTCAAGCCAGAGTTCATGGGGGTGACCAAATGCAAGGGTGTGGTTTTATGAGTGGAAAAGGTGTTCCTAACAGTATTCCTTGGCCAGGGAAATCAAGGAGAATCGCACTCCAAGGGGAAAAAGCAAGCAAGTATGATAATAGTTTGTGTTATGCATCTATGACAGTATTCTTTTTTGGCAATGGTGTCCTTTCCTCATTCTACTGTATTAGTTTTGTTGTGATTCTGAACATAGACCTTGAAGGAGAGGAATTTCAACAAGATGCAGATGAATATCTAGATATAAAGGAGTAGCATGAGTAAAGTCATGGTGTTGGGAAAGGTCAGGAAAAGTTTAGAGAACAGAGTAGCTTGTTTGTCAGGAGTATTGAGTAATTTAAAGAAAGTAGCTACTGATAAGACTGGAAAGAAAAGTCAGATTAAGATTGTAGCCTGCTTTCAGTGCCCTCCAATGAATTTGGACACAATAGGCAATAGGCAACTGTTGATTTTTGAGTAGGGACATGACTTTATGAGGGAACTACTTTCTTCTCTCAGAGTCTTTCTCATCCCCCACACTAAAACTATGTGAGTTAGACTAGTTTTTCCCTGAAAGGTGATAGAGCTGATCTTGGGATTTGATTGGCTCAGAGGGCTAAGGCTTATTATGTTGCACTTCCCTTAACACCAATTCTTGGTAGACTCTGGCCATATTAATGAGACTTCTTGGTCACCTAACGGCATAAAAAGGCCCATCCATGTGGAGTGAGTAACCTTCAGATTTGGCAGATATCTCAAGAAAGTGTGAGGTACAATCTCTTGCCCTTCTGACCTGTCGCATATCTGTATTCAAGCCTACCCAAGCTAGAGGTTGCATGTGTTGAATATACTTCTGATGCTATAACTAAGTTAATCCCCTTTTGTTAGCTGTTGAATGACCTATAAGTGTTTCCTTTTATTCTAACACTGAATCTAAACCATTAGGACACTGGCTTGAGTTAGGCCCCTTCTTAACAGTTTAGAATCTCAAGAGAGGAGTGACTCCAGAATACACTAGAATCTGCTTTCATCATTGTCTCATACCCTTCCTGAGCTGACCAGCAGCATGTCAGACTTCTCCTATATACCCACAAACAAACAAATACCCATAATTTACCTAATCAATCCTACCAGATACAAACAAACAAAACAATTTCCCTATGGCCAAGCATAATCTTATGGGAACCCAGTGAGACAAAAATCTACACAGATAGATATGCAGAAAAGGAATTTACAAGCTGCTATATATGAGAGAAATTTCGTGGTTTCATGGTCTTATGGAAGTTTTACCACTTGCAAAATATGCAATAATCACACTGTAAAAACTTAGCCTGACAGAAAATGGTTTTACTCCAGCATCTTACATCATATACTTCAATAAGCTCCAAATGATTTTTTTTAACCAATAAAGATAGACAACTATTGTACAATTTAGAATGTTACTGGAAGAGAAAGTGGAGGAAGACAAATGAAGAGGTCTGGGATCAGGAAATGGGGCTACTGAATTAGGACCAGACTTTAGGCTCCACAAATTGTCTTTTCTGTTTTGGAAAAGGGTCACCGAATATCAAAGATTTGTCTTTCTGTCTCCTCTCATCAATTCATTGAGATCAGTTGTCTTCCTTTTTTGAGTAGCTGTACTTCTTTATCACAAAATCTCAAAGTTGGAAAGGACTCCATATGATCTCTATTCCAACCTATCCATGCTCAAGAATTCCCTCTATAACCATCCTAACTAAAGAGTCATCCAGCCTTTGTTTGATGATCTCCGTGAGGGAAGTACAGTTATCCTTTCCACATTGTGACTTTCCCCATTATGGTTTTGATGTATCATGGGTCAGCATAAGAAATTAAATTGGAATTTTTGGGGAGTTTTGTGGAAGCTGCAGATAACATGCAAAAGCCAGCAAATGACACAAAAAAGCTTTACAAACTCAGGCATGCATAAAATATATTTATAATATTGTATGATATCAACATATTTTATCTTGTAATACCATAATAATTCAGACTTCTTTTCTAGTATGAAGGGAGGGCCAAAAAATTTAACAGATTCTCCAGATTGCAGGGGAGGCGGTTTGCTGACATGTCCCTTAGCCTGTCCAATGTGGAAGGGATATCTGTATGTGCTACATCCTGAGTCAGGCCATGCCACTTTTGGAAAGATCTAATTGTTAGAAAATCTGTGTCTTGGCAGTTTCTACTCATTGTACCTAGTTCTATCCTCTGGGCAAGCAGATCAGGTCTATTATTTGATAACTCTCAGATGCATGAAGATATCAGTCATGCTCCTACTATTTTTTCTTTTCTCCAAGATGAACCTCTCCCATTCCTGCAACCTAACTTCATATGGTATGATCTTTAGTCCCTTTTTATAATCGTGTTTGCCCTCCTTAGGCTCTCTAGCTAATCAATAAATGCGTCAAGTATTTGTGACTTCATCAGTGTGGGAATTCCCTTTACCAATACAAATCATAACCTGCCTGTAACTTAGTAAGTCAGTCAGTCAATCAATATTTATTAAGTACCCACTATGTGCCAGGCACTATGCTGAGCACTGGGGAAATAAAGAGGCAAAGACAGCCCTGCTCTCAAGGAGTTCACAGTCTAAGGAATTAGAGTTGTCTGAGGTTCAGTTATTTGCCCATGGCCACACTATTCTGAAATATCTTGCTGTTATCTCCTAAACCCTAGGGAGAATCTATAGAATTCTCTCTTTTATTGGGTACCATTGGTTTATTTTTCTTTGTGTTATATTATTTATTCGAAGTGCTTTAGTTTCATTTTGAGTTTTTGTATATTCTTTCTTCTGTTTTTATGATCTTTTCTGTTGGTTTATCTACTTTTAAGTTAGGCTTTTATTTAGACTTTCTCTCTTCATCTTTGGTTTTTCAGGGTTTTTTTTTTAATATATTCTCCATCATTTGCCTTTGGAAATTCTCCTTAATTTTTGGAGTGACCACCTTCCACTGCTGTACAAACTCCTGAGACTGGACTTCTGGGTGGTCTCCGCCTCCCTACATTGGGAAATATGGTGGTTTTCTTGGCTCAGGTCTTTGCCCTGAGTAACATTCAAGGGGAAAAAACCAGCTCTAAATGGGTTTCCAGTCCCCTTCTCTCAGGCCTGATAATGTTTTCCTCTAGACTTGTGGCAATTTGTACCATGTATAGCACCTGTACTAGGCAGGCAAGGTCTTCTATTCTCTCTCCTCCTGTCTTTCTTAGTATTAGTTAAAATTCCACCTTCCGCAAGAAGCCTTGACATTTAACAATCCCCCTTAACACTAATACCTTCCCTCTGAGATTATCTCCAATTTATCCTGTATAACATATCTTGTTTGTAAATAGTTGTCTGCTTATTGGCTCTTCAATTGGACTATGAGCTCCTTGAGAGCAGGGACTGTTTTTGCCTTCCTTTGTATTCTCAGTGCTTAACACCCTGCTTAGCACACAGTAGACACTAAAAGGCTTCTTGACTTGACTCCTTTTCTTCTCATGGCAGGTAGCAGGGCAACACTACAGACCCTGAATCACAATTGCCAAGCTTACTTATTTATGCTCATGTAGTGTATGTGGCAAGTTCTTTAGGGGTCGGAACACTAAATGAGAGTCCTAAATGTTAAAGTCCTCAATAAATTCACGAGAATTTTAACCTTTTATGGAAGTTCTGCTTCCATATCTTGTCAATTTATCTATATCTGGCTCATAATTCCTTTTGTAGTTTTCAGGTTGGTGAAGCTGGCAGAAAATAATTATTCTTCATCTTGCTGGTCACATGATCCAAAGTGATTTTTCTTAAAGCAGGAGGGGTCTGTTAATGACACTTTCCTACTCAAGAAAATCCCAGTGGCTTCCCATTTCCTCAAGTACCAAATAGAAACTCCTCTGCTTGGTACTTAATGACCTTCATGAAAAGGTCCACCCTACATTTTTAGATTTGTGACCTATTTCTTCTCTTCATATACTCTACAATTCAACCAAACTGGCCTTTCTTTTTGCTATTACATACAAATCTCATTCCATTTCCTTTCTCTGTGCTCCTTGATGGCAGGGAATATTATGTCTTTGTCTTGCCAGAACCTAACACAGTCCTAGGTACATAATAGGTGCTTAATAAATGCTTACTGATGATTTCACTTGTGTAAAATAATATTGATTGAAATGGATCACTGACTACCACCAAGGGCTGATACTTTGGATGTACAGTCATTTCTTATAACCAAACTTGGCACATATTTAAAGCCTTCTCCTTCTGAGATTGGGAAATCTTTTTTTTTTTTAAATTTTTTTTCTTATTTGGTTAAATATTTCCAAATTTAATTTTAAACATTTATCTTTTAAAATTTTGAGTTTCAAATTCTCTCCTTACCTCCTGCCCCTTTCCCACCCCTTGAGAAGGTGAGAGATATGATATCTACTTACATGTGAAGTCATGCAAAACATATTCCCATATTACCTATGTTGCAAAAGAAAACACACAAATAAGAAAATTAAAGAAAATGAAAAAAAGTATGCTTCAGTCTGCACTCAGAGTTCATCAGTCCTCTCTCTGGAGGTAGATAGCATTTTTCATCATGGGTTTTTTGGAATTGTCTTGGATCATTGTCTTGATGAGAGTGGCTTGATCTTTAACAGTTGATCATCCTTGTAATATTGCTGTTACTATATGCAATGTTCTCCTGGTTCTGCTTTCTTTGATTTGTATCAGTTCATATAAGACTTCCCAGATTTTTCCTGAATCCATTCTGCTCATTGTACTACACAATAGTATTCTATCACAATCATATACCACAACTTGTTCAACCATTCCCCAATTGATGGGTATTCTCTTGATTTCTAATACTGTGCTACCATAAAAAAAGCTGCTATAAATATTTTTGTACAAATTGGTCATTTTTACTTTTCTTTGATCTCTTTGTAGATAGACCTTGTAGTGGTATTGCTAGGTCAAAGAGTATGCAACAGTTTTATAGCCCTTTGGGTATAGTTCCGAAATTGTTCTCCAGAATGGTCAGATTAGTTCACAACTCCACCAACAGTGCATTAGTGTTCCAATTTTTCCACATCCCCTCCAACTTTTGTAATTTTCCTTTTCTGTCATGTCAGCCAATCTGATAGGTGTGAGGTGGTACCTGTGGCATGAAAGATGAAATGACTGAGGAGACAGAGGTTCAGCCTTCTGAGCATATTAATTCATTAAGTAATGCATGCCAATAGCTCAACAAACTGGGACCAGGCCTCCTCAGCTTTGTCGCTGAACTCTGAATACAAAGGGAGACAGATTTTCTATACTTTAAAAACAATTAATCAAGTAAAACCAATTAACCAAAAGAAAATAATTAACCAGGATACAAAATTGGTAATCTAACTTATAACTGGAGGAAAGATTAGGGATTTTCTGAGTTGGGAGGGGAAGAGTGAGCAGCTACAATTCCCTGAAATCAGAAAAAGAGGTATCTTAGCCCCACCAAGTGTTTGTATCCAATCCAGGGAACATGGAAACAAAAACTGATTGACCAGTATAGGGCCAGTTTTCAGATAAGACACATGGGTCACTTGAGACACATAATTGTGAGAAAACTCCTTGCATCAATCTTAGGATCTCACTGGGTAGTTCTGGTCAGCGTAACCTAGGTCCTAAGCAGCAGGTAGGGGTGGTCCAGCTTCCCAGCCATGCAGGGCTAGGTTCAAACAATGCAATAAAATTTTCTCACAATTCCCACAATTGAATGGTTTTCTCAAAAGACAGAAAATTGACTAGACTCATAATTGAATAGAAAGGGAACTGAGCTAATTCCAGAGTTGGGTCACAAGACAGAATCAGTGTGGATCATTCAATTACGATTATCACTTGCTATTTTAACCCCCTCATACCTCAGAGTTGTTTTAATTTGCATTTCTCTAATCTATAGTGATTTAGAGCATTTTTTTATGTGACTATTGATAGCTTTACTTTTTTTCTCCTGAGAACTGCTTATTCATATCGTTTGACCATTTATCAATTGGGAATTGGCTCTCATTTTTATAGAGAAATCTTTATTTTATCACCTAAAAGGAAAATGTAATGTTGGGTTGACAGGAACTAGTTTGAGTGTTAATGTTGGACATTCCTCTGCATGGAAAGCTTCCTACAAAATCACTTTCTTGCCATGGTCAGAATTTTATTTATAAACCTTCCTCAATGACAAAGTGATTTTGAAACAAATGTATTTTTTCAGAGTCATATGGCCTTAAACCCATTCCTTCATTCATTTAACAGATACTGAGCACCTGCTACACAGAAAACATACTCTTCTTTGTGTGATGTGGACTTAAACCATCATCTGACCCCATCTCCTCACCCCATCCCTCCCCCTTCTGCCCTCTTTAGTTCTTTGGGAGTTGTACAGCTGCTTTGTGAGAAAAGGTTCAAAGAACAAAGAGAGAATAGAAGCATCCCTCATGCTGAAGGACAGTACCCCACTGCAGCAAACACTTCCTTTCGCCAGCCCAACACATCTTTCATGCTAGGACACATCAGGGACACTGGGATTCAGAGTAGTTGTTCAATGAAGAGTCAGTGAAGTCCCAAAGGAAGTAGTGGGGTCTTTCAATTAGTTCTGAGAAATAAATGAGAACTTTCTATGTGACTACCCCTTTATGTCAGAGACTGTTCTATAGGACAGTCCCTTTTCAAGGGTAAATCACAATGGAAGAATGTTCCAGAATGTGTGGAATGGAAATAGAATTGAAGTAAGAAGCATCTTGAGGCTTTATTAATAATCAATATATCCTAGAGGAGGCAGGAGGCTTTTTCTGGTACTCTTGCCCTTTACCTCTGCTCCACCTCTTCTCTGTGAGGTTACCTTCCACTTATGCTGTATGTATTTTATATGTTTATCTATGTTTATGTATGTATGTATGTATGTATGTATATGTATGTATATACATGTTGTCTCCCTTATTAAAATGTAAACTCCTTGAGGACAGGGACCATGTTTTCCTCTTTCTTTGTATTCTCAGTGCTTACTTAGCACAAAGCCAGGCACATAGTAGGCCTTTAATAAATGTTTGTTACCTAAACTTACTAGAGGTAAAAAGAATGTTCCCAAAATAAGATTTTCTCCCAGAGTAGAATGGAAATGTTTTTGTGCATAGGTATGAATGGGCAAAGAGTCAGTGTCAACAAGTAGAATGCTTCTTGGAACTTTCAGGGAGGATCAAGGGGTAGTCATATGTAGTAGGACCAATATCTTAACTAACTGGCAGAGATGTAGACCCTAGTGTAGCAGACAGATGCAAGTCCAGATACACTAGGGATAAGTAGTGATGGTGGAATATGGCCAGAAACACAGGCCCCCAGTGCTTTGGATGGTGATAATGCAGAGACATGAGACCCAATGGGTCAGCTACCAGCAGCAATAGCAGCACATGGAGTGGGCACTGACATGTGCAGTACTGACAGCCTGGTCCACTATTTCTCACTGATCATGGTAAGGTAAAATTTGTCTGGCCCTTCCACATTGCTGCCAGTGTGATCATTGTACAACTCCCCAGGGAAAGCTGGGAGGACCAATGGGGTGGCATTGTTGGAAGGGAACTTGCTTTATGGCAATAAGGGGGAGGTGAACATGACTAATTAGCTCACCTCAGAAGGTGAGTGGGTCAGTCCCTCAGAGAGTTCTCATAAGTATTTTATATTCACCACTCTGTCACGAGGTTCCTATGGAAGCAAGGGCAGTGAGTTGTGATAGAGGGCAATCCTCCTTGACTTCTGGTGAGCATTGGTGATTATTCAGGAAGCCTCATCATCTTTGATGTTGCCCTGATGTTCCTGGTGCTGCTACTTGCTTATAGCCACTCTTTTTCCATTGAGACCTTCTCTGTGGACTACAAAAGATTTGTCATCACCCATAACATGTACCTGATCATTTAGACCCAACATGAAGTCCTTCCTGGATCTTTGCAATGTTCAGTCACTCCTTTAGGAAATGGTTACCTTGTATGTTCTGTTTTATTTTCGTTCTGTTTTAGTTTTTGTCTATCTCCTTGTATCAGGTTTCTTGAATCCTGGAGGTCAGGGTAGACCAATAATAGCCTTAAGTAAATTTAAGTGGTCCTTTATTAAATTTAAGAAGATCCTGAAGAAGATAAGAAGGGCCTCACTATCAAGGGATGGAAAGTGGTAGAAACAATATGGTACCTCCCCCATGAAGGTCAGACTAGTTTTTCCTTAAAAGATATTGAAACATTCCTTGAGACTTGGTTGGCCCAGGAAAAGAAGGCTTAGACTATTGAGGCCACTTCCTTATTGCCCAGACACAAAGCAGCCATAAGAACCTCCCAGAACCCTTAGAGGCTTCTCTGGTGAATCCTGACAGAAACTTCACTGTGTTGAACCAACTCAAACTTCTCCATATCCATCCTTATTGCATATCCTTCTTCTCCTATGGCTATGTAACGTCATCTTGCTAACTGCTGAATGACCTTACTTGCATAAGTTCCCAAAGCGGGTGATACTGCCCCCTTGGGGGCACTGGAATGATTGGGGGGAGGGTCGGTAGTAGCCTCAGGTGTGACTGGGGTCATTGAATAACAATAAGAGGATAGTGGAAGCAAGGAAAGAAGAGAAGATTAGAAAATTTTGAAAAACTGTATATATTTCATGTGTTGTGTAACAGAGTTAAAGTGATAGTGATTACATTATTTTCCAAATAAACACACAAAATGCAAGTTATGACTAATCAGTGGTTAAATTTGCCAACAGGTCTTAACAAGTAAGTATTGGCAGGTGAGCAAGTCGTGCACTGTTTGGAAGTCCAGCATGCACCAGCAGGAATATGTGCATGTAATGACTTGTTTACAAACCCATACTATACAGTTACACGATGAAATATTATGTCATCAAAATTTCAACACAGGACAAACCCACAAATTTACAAAATGTTATTAAATTTAAGATGCATCATTTTAAAAAATATATGTTTTTTTGAAATGATGCAAATTTTTTAAAACTTAAAGGGTTAAAGAAAGTAGATTTCCAGGACAGCACTGAGTAATTTTTTTTTAAAAGGAGGAGGTAGGCCAAATAAATTTGGGAACCTATACCTTAGAATGTCTCATTTTGTTCCAATATCAAACCTAAACTTCTAGGGAACTGACCTGAGTCAGGCCTAACCTAGTGTCCTAGGTCAGTTCTCTAGAAAGAGCATGAGAATGCAGAGAGTTCACTAAAAGGCTTGTGGGAGCAGGAGTTAGCAACAGGAGAGAGACCAAGAATAAGTACAGAACAACTAGAAGAACTGAGGAATTTTTACTGATCTCCTTTCTAATGCTTCTGTCTCTGGTCTTCTCTATGTTCTTCATGTCTTCTTAGCCTGGCATTCAAAGTCTTTCCAAGATTCTCCACAAACTTTTGCCTTTTTCTTCCTTTCTCTCCTCACACATGACTGTCTACCATATACTCTTCTCCTTTGTCAAACTGGCCTGATAATAACGCTACAATGAATCTTTATGTAGGATGTGTGTGTTTACGTGGCTTATATGAATCCACATGGATTGTACCAAGTACTGGGGATATAAATACAAAAGTAAGATGGTCCATGCCCTCAAGAAGCTTACATTCTAATAGGAGAGACAATACATATAGAAGGTTTCAGCTGCAATTCAGATGGAAAGGTCCCAAGGTCCTTAGGGTGCAGTGGCAAAGGGGATAGTAACATCTCTTCTTTAATGTTATTTCCACTGATTAAATCATATCAGTTTTTGATGTTGAGCTATTTGACAGTGTGAGGATTTTGGTGGCAAGAACTCTCTTTTCTTTTTCAGTAGATATAACTGTAGCACCTGCAGGAGCAAGCAGTTCCCAGGCTGCACCTCCACAAGGATTGCTTCCCAGGATTATGGCTACAGACACTGGACTGGAAACAATGCTATCCCAATGGCTCTTGGGATAGCTATCTACACCAGAGTCTGAGGGAGGGTTGGAAGTCAAGATGCTAGTGGTAGTTTGACCTGTTTGGCACACACTGTCTCCTGTCTCTTTCTCAGGGTGCCTTGTTGCATCAGGTAGGTTGGCTCACTTGCTAGTGGCAGTTGGTTGTCAGGTGCTAGGGTTGACTGGCTCTTTCTCCACGGGAGGTAGTTCCTCACATTAGAAGCAGGATGGTCTGATGGTATTGCCTCTCCCAGGGCTCTTTTTTTTTTTTGGTAGCAGTTGGTCAGCTATTGATGGTGGTGGTAAGAAAGGTAGACCCTTTCTCCACAATGATTTCTCACCTCAATGATAATTGTGAAGACTGGGCTGGAAGCAGGTCTGGTAAGTTGGGGGACACTGCTATTTCCAAGGTTTTGGGATTCAGAGTCTGAAGGGCGATGGTGGAGAGGAAAATAAAACAGAAAATAAAACTTACTTTAAAAAAAAAGAAAAAAATGAAGGAAGATGGTGGTCAAGTGGTAGTTTTGGTAGTTTGATTTGACTGACACATAATTTTCATATTTATAAGATAAAATAATTACTGTAATGATATAATTAATGTGATGAGTAGGATTGTTTTATTTGTACATTTTCTAGAAATGTGTTATATTGATAATACCATTTGTTACTTATTTCATCCATTAATTAAGATCCATATTTTGTCATAACAGTTATAGTAGAAACTGCATTTACTCAAATAATCTGTGAAAAACAGTAGTAAAATTTGTATCACTTCAGTAAACCAAAGAACTTTTTATTCATCCATAACCAGAACATAACATTTTCAGAACATAACTTGTTTTAGCATACTATCGTATGAAAAGTGTATTAAGCATTTTTATTCAGATGTAATGAAACCAAATGTATCATTTGTTTGTGGCAAATGAGTTCCTTATCCATTCATATTTTGACATTTTTAGGGCTTTACAATGAAATGAGAATTGCTTGTAGTAACACCAACATTTTTTTCCTATCTGATGATGCTTTTTACTTAATAGTTCCATAGGCAACCTATAGGGTGTAAGCAATCTTTTTGTTATCTTGTCATGGCTTACAAAAAAGCTTGGTTTTGTTTATTAAAAGAATGTAATATTTTCTAGAAAAATTCTTTCCTCTTGTCAAGGTTTTCTATGCTTTCAAAATCTCTATTTATGAGATTTCATGTTATCTGCAGCTAAATCATTTTTACACAGTATTCTTTCCTCTCCATCATTAATAGTACTTGTTGATCTCAGTGATCAATGTACATTGCCAAAGAAGAAATTTTTCTTAGTGATAATATTATTTTCCAGATTTGAGCTTTTTATTTTGTGTTTCTGTATTTTCATTACTTGAACTGTAACTTTTAACTTTGCTTAAGCTGGTCTAGTAGTTTTTTCCTCTTCAAACAGGCTATTTATTAATCATTTGAAAAGAGAGAATAACAATTTGACAATTAAATTTAAATTGTTGAAACTATTTTAATTATATAAATTCCTAAACAGTTTCATGGGTTTAAAAAAACAACCAATATTATATTATATACACTTACCCAATTGAATGAGAAATATAAACAATACCATGGCACTTTTAAATTCTACACAATGACTGTTTATCTTAAATTTTAAGCTCTTCTCATTTAAATACAGCAAACAGCTAAATGAAACAAACACAAAGATTCACACCAAATTAAAATGAGAGGCATTTTATTTCAATTGAAATTAAAAAAAAACCAGGCAATCAGGATTTCAGATAAAGCTATAGTAAATATACATAAGATAAAAAGAGATAAGCAGAGTGATTACATTATGTTTAAAAGTATCATAGATAACAAATCAATATCAATACTTGGTATTTTTGTTGTTGTTCAGTTGTAATCCCATTTGAGTTTTCTTGGCAAAGATACTGGAGTGGTTTGCCATTTCCTTCTCCAGCAAATAGTGAATATATGCACCTAACAAGATAGTATCTAAATATTTAAAGGAAAAATTAACTGAATTGGAGAGAGAAATAGTAAAACTATAATAATGGAGGAACTTAACATACTCCTTTCAGATCTAGACAAATCTAACCAAAAGATAAATAAGAAAAAAGTTAAGGACCCAAATAGAGCTTTTGAATATTTAGAAATGACAGCTCTCTAGTGATCACTGAATGAGAACACAAAGGGATTTATAAGATTTACATGGCACCTTTAAAAAAATTGACTATGTGTTGGGACATAAAGACCACCAAAAATGTAGAAAAGAGAAATATTTAACATATAATTTAGTGATCATAATTTAATAAAATTATATTCAATAAAGGTCTTTTTAGAGAATTAAAAAGCAATTAGAGACTAAATAATATAATTATAAAGAACTGGTGGGTCAAAGAACAAATTATAGAAAAAAACAGAAAATTCCATCAAAGAAAATGACAATAATTACAGGATGCAACTGAAGCAGACCTGAAGGGAAAATTTATACTTCTAAATACTTTCATCAACAAAAGAGAAAAAAAAGGAAAAAATCAACAAATTGGGCATACAACTTTAAAAACTTAGAAAACATAAAAAATCCCAACTAAATAAAAAAGTAGAAAATGTGAAAATTAAAGAAAAATTAACAAAATGGAAAGGGAAACAGTGTGATTGATCAATAAAACTAGGAGATTTTTTTAAAGACTAAAAAGTTAAACCGTTAACCTGATTTTTAAAAAGAGAGGAAACCAAATTATTCATAATAAAAATGAAAAAAAGAGAACTTACAACAAATTCCAACTCCTTTACTTTTTTCTCTGTGTCTTTGTGTGTGTCCCTCTCTCACAGCACTCTGTGAAATGTGCTTTTTCATATTATTTATTCATGTACCATATTTTATTTTACATTGTAGTTATTTTTATACTTTTTACTTCTTGTACTAGATTAACAGCTCCTTGAGAACAGGGACTTTGTCTTACTTTTTTATTCCCATCAGCTCTTGGCACAATTCATTATACATAGGAGGCACGTAGATCATAGATTTAGAGCTAGAAAAGACCTCAAAGATCATTTAATCCATTTCCCTCATTTTGCAGATGAAGAACCTAAGTCTTATTGAAGTTGTGACTTAGCCCAAGGTCACATAGTAAGTCACAGAGCTGAAATAAGAACACAAATCCTCTGTCTCTAGATCCAATGATCTTCTCATTGCATCATACTATGGTTTGATCAATGGATGAATGAATGAATTTGATCTCTGCTATACAAATGAGGTCCTATAATTTACAAAATATATGAAGAGTCGGATGAGTCAAAAAATTAATGAAACTGACCAAAGGAATGAAAAATAGATTCTAGAAGAGGTTGGAAAAGGAATGTGATTACTTTCAAGAAAAAGTCAGGTAAGGGGATGTAAGAACTGAATTCAAATAGATCAAGAGGTATTTTATTGATTTATTGAACAACAGTTTAGTATTTCTACAGAGGCCACAATGAGCTTAGATTGACATAGGATCCAACTTGGCTTTTAGAGAGAACTCACTTTTTTTTTTATGAGTTTTTTCCCCCTGAATCGGTAGAGAACTTCTTGTCTGGGGGTGGCTTAAGTGCAACTCTGTGGATGGACTGTGTGAGCTCTCAAGATTCCATCCAGTCTCATGATTCTGTGGCTCTTTCCACATACTGCCATTTTTTTGATCCCATTACCAGTTGCTGACTTCCAGCTCAGAGGTGATGGAGTTTTCCTCAACTAGGAGAACAACTAGGCTTTTCATTCTCTCTTCTTCTCTTGGCCCAGTCCTCAAGTGTACATCTGTGGCTTTTCAGCTCTTCAGCACTTAGGCACTTTACTGCTTAGCCAAGTTGCCTCCTAGAAACAATGTAGCATCTGTGTGATGATGGTAGCAGGGACACCCAGCCAAGTCACATTCCCTTTCCAACATTATGTGGGTTGCACCCCTCACCTGCAATAATCCATGAGTTAGTCAATCCCAGGTTCTTCTACAGCTCTAAACATCAAAAACCATCGGCTAATTCTGATTCCTAGTTCATTCTGCGAAGCTTTCATGTAGGTAATGAGTGTCTCTTAATTACCTCCAACCCTACCCTCAAAGTGAACAACAAAATGCTAATGGTCCTGGTACTAGACAGTAGGGCACCAAAGTGTAAAGTGTGGATCCTCTATTAAGAAAACCAATAAGCTGTACAGCATCAAGTTACTTTGTTTACACAGGGTCTAGCCTACTGAAGGACTAGAGGCCTTTAATATTTCCTTTTATTCATTAAGCAGGCTGTTTTATTTGCACGGGAATAATAAATAAGCATAGACTTTATTCCTATTCCTTTTTTCTGCTTTGGAAACATCTTCTAGTTTGATGGAGAAGCTTAATCCCAGAAATCATTCTGGATTTGTTCAGAACCATTTTGTAGTCTACACCCCTAAACCCTGAGAAAAGATATGTGCCTATGAAGAAAGGTAATCTTTCTGGTCACAGAGAAATCAGTCTCCATACAGTAGATTTGTCAAGAATGAGCTCCTGTAGATATAATATATAGAATTTCAATATGAACATCAAGGTGAGTGTAGCTTTCTATATCCCTAACCCTAAATTTGTGCTGGATTCTGGGGATTTGGTACCCTTGTAGAGTCCTAAAATTGTCTTTGTCATTATATCTAGTTTATACTACCCCCAACCCCCCAGCTCCTGATTGGATGAATTGTTTGTTATTAGTCCAGTGTCTGAAATGACATGTTGGGTGGGGAGAAAGGTGGGAGTTGTATTACACCCTCTGGGCTCACTCTCTCCACTTTGATGTCCCAAAAGAGTATAAGCATAAGGTGTTTGACTTCTCAAAGCATTCCCAAAGCCTGGATGACTCTCTAAGCAATTTCTATAATAAAAAAAAAAATCTGGATTCCATCAGACCAGAGGTGTGACTGATTCTTTCAACTAATCCCAAAACATTTTCTGAATTCACACCTCACTTACACCTTTAATTGATCTGTTGATTCAATAAAGGTGCCCAGGAATTGTCTAAATCCTATTGTTCATTAATTGACTGGTTTTACAATTCAATCAAATAGAGAATTCTCACCTGACCAAGACAAGAGTGTACTGTAATGAGAATTTTGTTAGTTATATTAGTTGGTGTAGGGGGTTATGAATTGATTGATAAGAAATTTGTTACCTCTGCCCTTATGATAGGATTATAGTTCTGGCTTTACCATCTCTATCACTGGTTCAGGATATTGTCTACAAAAAGTTAAGACATTTTCATTGCAGAGAAAGGTGGTTTATCAGCTGATTTGCATATGCCTGCTTTCAGAAACATTTTCATTGCTAATCTAAGATTTGCAGACTGAATTAACTGATTATAAGTACATATTGTTGGGGTCCGCAAGGCCACACACTCAGTTATTAATTAATACTGTATTTGATGCACACTACCTACACAATGGAGTTTCACTTCTTTCAAAGATCTCTTAAATGGAGTGACCTGCAATCACATAGACCCAATAATTAGTTATTGTGTGATAGTTAGCTACACTGGAGCATGTTTCATCTACAATTGGAAGTCCATTCATCAGTCATATTTGTATATGCCTTTCAACTATTTCTGGGCTCCTTTTAGTTCTGACGTATGGTCCTACTCAGTCCTTAATCTATAGAAAATCATTCCAGTAAGTTCCCTAACACTCTGGCTGCAACTAGAATCCTAAACATTCTTGTACACTAGTTTGGATTCCTACATTCATATCTATAGCAAAAGAGTGAAAGAGAACAAGAAACCTTAGAACCAGAGAAAGGAACACATATACATATAATTCTATCACAAGTTTACTTCCCTGAAGTACTATAGCACTTATAATCTGTGTTTTACCATATTTGTGTTTGGTCCCTGTTGCTTTGGAAGTGGATAAACCTAAAGAGATTTGGGGAAATGTATACACTTGAGTGATGAAAGTGTTCTCTGGGATGAACAAATCCAGAGGGCTAGCCAAGAAAGGAAGCCAGAACAAGAAAACTAAATGTGAGAGTCAACATGGAATAGGTCAGGATACTCTTTAGAGGCAGTAGCAAAAGACACCAACTTCCCTAACACAGATCTATGTGACTCACAGCTCCTAGCTGCTAGAAATCCTTTTCTTCCCATCTATGGGGTGCTCAAGTTGCCTTAGATATGCTTCAGTTTCCTTGCAGAGCTATGGGTGTGGCCTATCCTTTGTTCCTAATACATTTACTGACACTATTTATTGCAATGGTGGGGTAATAGGAAGGGATAATGCTAGGAAGTTGAAGATAAATCCAAATACTTCCAACCCTTTGAAGCCTGTAAAGTCTTCTTGTTGCCAAAGAGAGGTCCAAAAAAAGATCTGGCCAAGGTCACCCTAACCCCTACAGGTTCCTCCTCAGGGACAGGCTGGAAGATCCAGCTTCAGTCTTTTGAATGAATCTGGTTGAAACTAGCCTGGTAATTTGTAAATGATCCCTGGGGCCTGGTCCTTACAACATTATTCCAATGTGAAGACTACACATTTTAGATTCTAAAGCCTGCACTTCGTAGATTGATGGAAACACATTCTCACCTGAGGTAGACTAGTTTGGATCCCACCTTTACATACTGATCACTACTCTTAAATTTTTCACAGTTTTTTTCCTTGACAACGTTTTAGTTACTGTATCAATTGTTCTCCTAGTTCTTCTTGCTTCAGTATAAATCAGTTCATACAAATCTTCCTATGTTTTTCTGAATCCATTTCTTTTGACATTTCTTTTGCCACAACAAAATATTCAATTACATTAGTACGCAATAATTTGTTCAGCCATTCTGTGGTTGATAGATATCCCTTAGTTTCCCATCCTTTGCTGCAACAAAAAATGTTATCATATTTATGTACATATGAGTCCTTCTCTGATATTCTCAGGCTGCTAAAACAGTGACAAATTCTTTTAGCATGCAGCCATCCTTGGTAGAGTTCTGAGAAAGTGTTATGACAAGCAGTACCTTTTCAGCCAGATCATTCCCCAGACTCCTTAGATCTGCTCTGGGGGTCTGAGAAGTTTTTCTTCCTCAAGCTATAGAGATAGGGTCATAGTAGCTTTTCACCAGCCATCTCTTCCAATAGCAAAGGATTCTGTTTTATTCATCAATTCATTAAAACCAAGCCCTGAAAAGTTGGTGTAAAGCCTGCCTTTCCCACTGTTTTTCTTTCTCTGATATTTCTTCTTTTGGGCTATAGATGATGCTGCAGGGAAATCCTATCTTCTTCCAGTCATTTAGTCCCCAGCAGAGCAGTACCTCTCTTCTGATCAAAACAGCTCCCAGAAAAACAGATGCAGATTTTTCCTTTCACCTTTGATCAACTCCTATATGTTCCTGCCTTCTGCCTTCTGTAAACAGCAATTATTGTGTCCTACTATGCCTTCTGCCTCTAATCCCTGCCAGATTTAAACTTCCTCTCTTGTTTTTATCTTCTCTTATTTTCCTATTCTGCTTCACCAGGTTTCTATTGCCTTAAATCAAGGCTTCTTCAGAAGCCGTGACTTATCTCTAACTTAGGACGTAAAATTCAAGCATTCCACATTTCTTCCCCAGCAGTCCTAATAAAATCTTCCCATGGTCTCCAAATAGTTATCAGCTATATCCTTCAAAATTCTGAAAGCAGGCATATGCAATCCAGCTGATAAACCACCGTCCTCTGCATCCATTGTGACCTCAGTTCTCTGACTTCAAAGAGATCCTCTCAGTAGTTCAGCTGAAGGACAGTTCTTTCTCAGGTCTTCAGAATAGTCTGTGCCTCTTCTTCAACATGTGTTTCTTCTTAAACTGATTTTATCTTTTTTCCTTACATGAATGTCCCTTTTATGCCCCTTTAAGCAATCAAAATGTCTGCCTATGAAAAGGGTATGTGCACTTATTAGGTCTGGAGCAGAGGTGTTCCCAAGCAGCTAAACTCCCAACTATAGCCCAAACCAGATTAAAATGTAACTAGGGAATATTTTGCAAAATAAATAACAACATATATAGTGTTAATTTGTCATTTCAAAGTCAATATGCTGTGCACAGGGATTCATTTCTATTTGAGTTTGATGTACCACTAGTCTAGAGCCCAGTGTGAGTTGTAAGGTAGGGATCATATGTGGGAGATGTAAGACTTAGATTTGCCCATTGTTATTTCTTTAGGTTGTGACCTTCTGCTGTGTTTTTGTGTTTTTCTTAAGTTTTATGTATTTGGGGGGGGTAGGTTGGAGTGAGGACCTGGAAAAGTTTGTGGGAAGAAACTATACACCCATCTTGACAATCATAAAACCTTCTGAGCTAACTTTTTAAAATATATTTTGTATCTGCTTAGATACAAATGCTTAGACAGAATGAATGTAAGCCTCTTGAGGGCAGAAAGTTTTTCATCTTACTTCTCTCACAACCTATGGGATCACTTAGACTCTCTGTGCCTCGGTTTTCTTATCTGCAAAATTATGGATGTTGAATCTTAGCTTCTAAATTTACAAACCTATGATTCCATGATACCCAGAATCTACAATAGTGCCTGGAACATAGTTGGAACTTCATAAATGCTGTTTAAATTTAGTTAAATTTGGCTTCGTCTTCTAGCCTGCCCAGATTTTTTAGAATCATGACTTTATCACCCAATATTTTAGCCATCTCTTTCAGCTTTGTGTCATCTGAAAATTTGAGAATGGTGCCATAATTCCTTTGTCATTAATGAAAGTGTTAAATTGCACAGAGTCAACTATAGGTCCTTGGGGAATTTCTTTAGAGGACTCTTTCCAAGTTGAAGTTGGACTCTGTTAAAATAGGTTACTTCCTCTTAAAGTATGGAGTATATTTGTCATTTTTCCTCTCACTCCTCCGAACTTTTTCATATTTTAGCATTTTCTCTTCTTTTGTCTTTTTTTCCCCAGTAGTGTCTTTGCTTGTCCTATACAGGATCTCTCAAGATGGCCTCTCCCAATTTCTTAACCTGGCTCTGTAATTAGAGAAATTCTGAAGAGACAGGGAGGACTGGATAAAATAACTTGTAAGCAATTGTGATTTCCTTGCAGCAGTGTTTGAAGGCATTAACTGGAGCACTTAAGGAGTAGTAAAAGCTATTGTTGGTGGATATTTAGACTGGTTCCAGTCTAGTACCTTTATGCAGTTCATGTAATTTACACAGGTAAAGTTAGATTTAGGTAAACCTTTAAGACCCTAGGAAGAGAGGATCTGCCTTGTCTTAGGGATTCTTTCCAAGATTATTTAAATTGATGTGTCTCTACATATCTTGCCTGATGTCTAACTGGCAAGGAGGCACTATAGTCTGGGGAGAGAATCTGTGTTCATGTTTCCCTGCCCTGGGCATATTATATCCAGTTCTCTCAGAAAATCTCAGTTTATAATGAGACAATGATTAATATGCAATGCAGATTACATTTTTTGGGGGGGGGGTGAGGCAATTGGGGTTAAGTGACTTGCCCAGAGTTACACAGCTTGGAAATGTTATGTGTCTGAGGCCGAATTTGAACTCATCTCTTTCTGACTCCAGGGCTCTATCCACTGCACCACCTTGCTGCCCCCAGATTACATTTCTGATACTGTAGTATTGGGGTTTGCCTTAGTATCTTAAAGGAATGCTTGATAAACTGAGACACAACATCAACTCTTCTTCCCTTGGACGAATGTGGCTGCCTCCTGGTACTTTTCAGTTGTCTGTTCCTATTTTCCTTGGAGGTCTTGCCTGTGATGAGAACATGGGCTGAATTGCACCATTGAATAGGCTTATCATAGTTTGGAAAATTGAATCATATCACCAAAATAAACAGAGGCGGAAAGAAACAGAAATAGACAAACCACAGGTAATCCAATAAATGTGGAATTTTAAAAAATGGTTCCAAGAGCCTTAATGTAATAGAAGATGACATAGATAGTGGTCCTGTCTATTCTTCTCGTTCTTTTGTCATAGCTTTCTCTCTCTTATTCTTACTAGTCCTGTCTAAAGGGGGTGGAATTACGGCTCTGGTTACGCTTGGAAACAACCACCTCTAAGCCATTTTCACAGGATTTAAAGCTAGAAGAGGATTTAGAGATCATCTAGTTCAGCCCCTTAATTTTACATTGGAGAAAGCTGAGGCCTGGAAAGGATAAAGGACATGATCAAGGCAACTCAGTCAATGACAGAAGGATTTTAATTTATGTCTGTGATTTGAAGCTAGTGATGTTTACCACGCTGCTAGACAGCTATTGTTTGTTGTTTAGTCGTTCCGTTGTATCTGACTTTTTGTGACCCTTTGGATCATAGTATACATGGGGTTTTTTTGGCAAAGATACTGAAGAGGTTTGCCATTTCCTTCTCCAGTGAATTAAGGCAAACAGGTTGAGTGACTTGCCAAGGGTCACACAGGTAGTGTGTGTCTGAGGTCAGATCTGAACTCGGGTCTTCCTGATTCCAGGCCCAACACTCATCTAGCTGCCAGACAGCTCAGCTTCAGGTAAACAGCAGAAAAGATTCAGTTGTTTGAGCTGAGCTGGAGAAAACCATAATACACGAAAAACACATTTTGGGGCCAGCAAAGAGTCAGAGTAATGAGGGAAAAAGGATAGAGGTAAGAATTACGAAAAATCCTCTCATAACTCTTTCCTTACTTTTTCTTTTCCTAAAAATATTATGGGGATGTTTCCCTTTGAAAAAAAAAATGCCTCTCCCTTCCCCCCCCACCCCTTCTTGGCTTCCTCCTCCTGCATCCCACCTTCCCACCCACCCTTAACACATAGACCATTGACAGAAAGGTAATGTGTATACAGGAGAGTGTTTAATGTAACACTGACAGTATTCCAAGAATGAGTAACAGGGAGAGAGGTAAGCTCTTCTGTACACTGCTGTTCTGTACACAGATGTTATGATTCTGGCTATGGGTGGTTCCCTGAAAACTGCCAATTAGTAGGCTGGGCAATGTTCCACTTATTCTTTTCTCTCTGACTATTTCACCGCATGCAAAGTCCACTCCCCAAAGCTAAAAACTGGAAGATTGTAAGGACTGTAGTTGACCTTTTATCCAACCAGTTCCTTCTACCAGGAAGGAGGCCAAGTGTACATTCTTCCTGTAGAAGGAAAGCCTGAGGCATAAAACATGAAATTACTTTAAAAAATAAGACAGAGAGAGAAAGAAGGCACAACTCTCCCAAATACAGAGGACTTGTCAATGTGAAGTGGTTTCTCTTCAACAGAGAGAGCCTGATGCTCCATTTGGGAGCAGAAGTGTATAGCCCTATGCATTAAAACAGGACCATTATTCCAAAGAACTGATGACAAAAGGGTGTTGGACTCAAGGTGTAGAATTACACATACATTTGGGGGCATGGAAAATGTGTGGATTTGTTTTGCTTAATAATGCTTATTTACTACAATGATGATATTTGTCTTTTTAAATTTTTAATTTGAAGGAGAGAAGGGCTAGTTCCAAAAAAAGAAAAAAAGGAAAAAAAGGTCATTTAAGCACTTTTAAAAACAATGTTACAAAAGAGGCCTGAAGGATATTTAGAAGGAAACATGGACAAGTAGTACAACTTTGATAATAACATGTTAAATTTATTATATCCTTTTAAAAATGAAGCTTTAAGATCCATTTTAATATTTAGCTTTAATTTTTAATGAAGCTTTTATGTCCATTTAAAAATGAAGTCAAAATTCACATTTACATACAATCTCATTTTTGTTCTACTTTGCATGTAAAATATATATGTTGTTCATTAAATTTGGAATTTTAAAAAAATTTTAAAAAGAAAACATGAAGGGTATCAGCAGGCAGTTAAAAAAAGAAATACAAAGTAAAACCACTTGGGTTTTCTTTTTAAAAAAATTTCCATATTAGCCATGTTGCCAAAGAAAAGAGAGAGAGAGAGAAAGGGGGAGAAAGAGAGAGAGAGAGAGAGACAGAAAGAGAGAGAGAGGGAGGGAGGGAGGAAAAGAGAGGGAAGGAGGGAAAGAGAGAGGGGGGGTGTAAAAAAAGTATGCTTCAATCTGCACTCAGAGTTCATCAATTATCTCTATGGAGGTGGATAGCATTTTTCATCATGGGTCTCTTGGAATTGTCTTGGATCATTGTCTTGATCAGGGTAGCTAAGTCTTTCACAATTGATCATCCTTACAATATTGCTGTTACTGTGTACCATGTTCTCCTGGTTCTGTTAACTTCACTTTGCATGAGTTCATATAAGATTTCCTAGATTTTTCTGAAACTCCCCCTCATCATTTCTTATAGAACAATAATATCCCATCACAATCATATGCCACAACTTGTTCAGCTATTCCCTAATTGATGGGTAATCCCTTGATTTCTAATTCTTTGCCAGCACAAAAAGAGCTGCTATAAATGTTTTTGTACAAATAGGTCCCCTCCCCTGCTCTTTTCTTTAATCTCTTTGGCATAAAGACCTAGTAGTGTTATTGCTGCATCAGAGGGTATGCACAGCTTTATAGCCCTTCAGGCATAATTCCAAATTGTTCTCTATAATGGTTGGCCCAGTTCATATCTCCAACAGTGCATTAATGTCCCAATTTTTCCCAGTCCCCTCCAGCATTCGTTATTTTTCTTTTCTGTCATGTTAGCTAATCTGATAAGTATGAGGTAGTATCTCAGAGTTGTTTTAATTTATGTAGAGCATTTTTTTCAGTGATTATTAATAGCTTTGATTTCTTCTTCTGAGAACAGCTTGTTCATATCTTTTGACCATTTATCAATTGGAGAATGGCTTTTTTTTTTATAAATTTGTCTCAGTTACCTATATATTTGAGAAATAAGGACTTTATGAGAACAACTTGCTGCAAAACCCTCCCTGCCCCACCCCCCACCCCCAGTTTCCTGCTTTCCTTCTAATTTTGGCTGTATTAGTGTTGTTTGTACAAAAACTTTTTAGTTTCATGCAATCAAAATTATTACATTTTACCTCCCATGATCGTCTCTATCTCTTATTTGGTTGTAAACATATCTATGTTATCCACAAATCTAACGGATACATTTTCCCATGCTCACCTAATTTACTTATGATATCACTCTTTATGTCCAAATGATTTATCCATTTTTACCTTAACTTGATATATAGCATGAGACGTTGGACTGTGTCTAGTTTCTACCAAACTGCTTTCCAGTTTTCCCAGCAATTTTTGACAAATGGTGGAATCTTTGGGTTTATCAAACACTAGATTACTATAGTCATTTGCCATGGTGTATTGTGTACTTAATCTATTCCCCTGGTCCACCACTCTATTTCTTAGCTTGTACCAGATTGTTTTGACGATTATTGCTTTGCAATATAGTTTGAAATCTGGTACTGCTAGGCTGCCTTCCTTCACATTATTTCATTGATTCCCTTGTTATTCTTGACCCTTTGTTCTTCCAGATGAATTTTGTTATTATTTTTCTAGCTCTTTAAAATAATGTTTAATAATTTAATTGGCATGGCACTAAATAAGTAACTTAACTTAGGCAGAATTGTCATTTTAATTATATTGGTTTAGCCTACCCATGAGCAATTAATATTTCTCCATTTGTTTAGATATGTCATTATATCTGTGAAAAGTGTTTTGTAATGGTGTTCATATAGTTCCTGGGTTTGTTTTGGCAGGTAGACTCCCAAGTATTTTATATTGTCTATAGTTGCTTTAAATAGAATTTCTCTTTCTGTCTCTTCCTGCTGGGTTTTGTTGGTAGTATATAGAAATGCTGATGATTTATATGGGTTTATTTTATATTCTGAAACTTTGTCAAAGTTGTTGTTTCAACTAGTTTTTTAGTTGATTCTCTAGGGTTCTCTCAATATACCATCATATCATTTGCAAAGAATGTTAGTTTTGTTTCCTCATTACCTATTTTTGTTCCTTCAATTTATTTTTCTTGTCAATACTATAGCTAGAATTTCTAATGCAATATCTAATAATGGTGGCAATGGACATCTTTGCTTCACCCCTAATCTTATTGAGAAGGCTTCTAGTTTATTGCCATTATAGAATATTCCCATTTTGGGAATATTTCCGTATTCCCATTATATTCCCATTATTCCCCTTGTTTTTGGTTTTAGTTAGAGACTTGTTATTTTAAGAAAGGCTCCACTTATTCCTATGTTTTCTGGTGTTTTTAATAGCATTGGAAGTTGTACAACCTCATACTCACTAGGTCAGTAAAGAAGAAAAAAAAAAGGAAAATGGTAATTGTTGGAAGGTGGTGGGAAAGAGGAAGCACACTAAAGCACTGTTGTTTTAGTTGTTGATCCAAAAATTTTGGAAGATAATTTAGACCTGTACCACAATAGTCTGTACCCAAAGATGCCACTACAAGGCATATACCCATAAAAGGTATTCTTCCTCCCCAAGTTTGTATTAAACATTTGCCAACACACCATTGCCAACTGTCCGCAGTCACATGGATGAAACACTGATCCATTAAAATTTAAGAACAGTGTTTTAACATATGTCTCCATACCAACTAAATACTGATAGGAAAGAAAAGCTTTCAAAACATAAAGGACAAATGGAAAAAACAAAAACCAGGTGAGAGTCTGATGAGGCTATGTATTATCACTAAATCTACCTCCTACTGAAGTTGTTCGGAAGGTGCTTTCAATGAGCTTAAAGGGGGCAAACTTACATCTTCATAAAACTTTTATTCATTTACCAAAAGCAATTATTTCATCCACCCTACAATAGTTTATAAAACATTAAATCACAAACACTTGTCTCAGGATCATTCCCATCATTAAAAAAGATGGGATGGACAAAAATATTAGTAATGAAAATGACAGCAACAATAGTTAATTTCGCAGCTAGGTGATATAGTGGATAGAGTGCTGAACCTGGAATCCCGAAGTACTGAGGTCAAATCCAGCCTCAAACACTAGATGTATGAGTCTGAGCAAGTTGTTTAACCTATCTGCCTCAGCTTCTTCATTTATAAAATGAATATAATAACAGCACCTACCTCCAAGAGTTGTGAGGCTAAATGAGATATTTGTAAAGTGCTTTGCAAGCCTTAAAATACCATATAAATGTTTTATTGGGCGGCTAGGTGATGCAGTGGATAAAGTGCCGGACCTGGAGTCAGGAAAACCTGAATACAAATCTGGCTTCAGACACTTAGTAGTTGTGTGACCCTGGGCAAGTCACTTAACCCTAATTGCCTCAGTTTCCTTATCTGTAAAAAAATAAGCCAGAGAAGGAAATGGCAAACCACTCCAGTATCTTTGTCAAGAAAACCCCAGATGGAGTCACAAAGAATTGGATACAACTGAAATAACTGAACAACAAAAACCACTTGGGGCAGCTAGATGGCACAGTGGATAGAGTATCGCCCCTACAGTCAGGGAGACATGAATTCAAATCAGATCTCAGACACTTACTAGCTGTATGACCTTGGGCAAGTCACTTAACTGTTCACCTCAGTTTCCTCATCTGTAAATGAGCCAGAGAAGGAAATGGCAAACCACTCCAGTATCTTTGCCAAGAAAACCCCAAATAGGGTCACAGAGAGTTATTATTATTATTTCACAATAGTTTACAGAACAGTATACATAAATGAATGATAATAGTATAGTAACTTGATCCAGGTCCATCTTTATCTGAACTATGTCAAACAATAAAAATGAGATAAACCAAGTGATAGCAATAATAATAATAATAATAATAATACCAATCAACTATACTGAAACTAGAGTACTATCATGGACAAAATTGTTGCCTGGAATTGCCCGAATAAAACATTTATCCTTAAAAATTTTTAAACCACATTTTTACTAGATATCCTCATACTAAATACTCATAATCTCCAATCTGTGTGGAAAAAACATCTTTCAAAATTTAGAGGCCTAAAGAAATCAAAATCATGTGGGAACAAGATAAAGTACCTATCATCCCCAGTATCTTGTCTGCTACTGGAGTTGCACCCAAAGTAATTTTGTGAACCTTAAGGTAATGATTGAGTTTGCATCCTATACTTTTGTACAACTATAAAAATCAGTAGTTTTATCCAATTTTGAAATAATATATACAATATTTCACATAAAAATATTATAATGGAACCCTATCAGGACCATTTTTATCTGAACTTGATCAAGATTAGATGAGAAGGGCTAACAATAATATTTTAAATGGTAGTAATGATGATGGTAAGCTATCATTTCTTAAAGGATAGGGATTCTGTCATTTAAAAATGTGTATATCCTAAACCTCTAAGATGGTGCCTTTCATATAATAAGATACTTAAAACTGTCAAATGAATAACATCTTCATATGAAACTTCTGTAATTTTTTTCTACAACTTAAAAAAATTGTGACTGATCATGGTGACTCATGACTATAATTCCAGCCACTGTGGAGGCTGAGGTTGGCAGTTTGCTTGAACTCAGGAGTTCTGAGCTGCAGTGGGCTATGCCAATTATGTGTCTGCCCTAGGTCTGGCATAAATATAGTGAGGCCCAGGAGCAAGGGCCACCAGATTGCACAATGGGGGGCAAAATGGTCCAAGTTGGGATAGGAGCAGGTGCAAAGTTCCTGTGCTGATCAGCATTGGGCCATGAGTAAACTGCTGCATTACCAATCTGGGCAAGATGGGAAGACCTAGTCTTAAGGAAAAAAAAGTGAAAATCATCAACAAGCATAAACATTTTAAAATTCAGAGAAGAATATGAGGATTGTATAAGAAACTGGACTTCTATTATGTGTAGTTTTGTTTAATTTATAGAATATCCCAAAATATTAGTATAATGTTGACTTTGATATACAGTGTATATCCTGTATGTAGTAGGTAAAGACCCATATAGATGTACGTAAAGTTTAACAAGAATCTAGTGATATCTCCAAAACATATATACCCCAAAGACGGAAAAGAGCAAAGGAAAGGATTTATACATACATACAAAACTATTATAATGGCACTTTTTGTTATAGCAAAGAGCTAGAAACTAAGGGTGCCCATCTGTTAGGGAATAGCTGATGGAATTATGGTATATGAATGTAATGGAATATTATTATAACATAAGCAATTATGAAAGGAACAGTTTCAGAGAAACTTGGGAAGATTTGTATAAATAAATTCTGAGTGAAGTGAGCAGAACCAGTAGACATTATATGATGACTACAGCTTTGTAAAACTTAAGAATTATTATCAATGTAATGATCAGCCATGATTCCAGAGGACTGATAATGAGGCATGTTGGCCCCTTTCTGACAGAGAGGTGGACTCAAGATACAGAATGAAAAATACATTTTCAGATGTTTCCATTATGCATATTGGTTTTGTTTGACCATTCTAATTTGTCACAAAGGAAGACTGGGTTTTTTGGTGATGGTGGTAGGGTGATGGAGCCAGGGATAGTTATATTAAAAAAAAGAGAGAGAAAAGAGTATAATGAAACATTTTTAAAATGCACAGAAGAGAGTGGAAGGAATTTCAGCAGGAGGCAGGGACAAGCAGTACTCTTTCCAGGAAACTGACTTTTTTTTTAAAATTAACTTGGCCATGGAACACATTTGGCTTTGGAATATAGAACCCATAGCTACTAGTCTAGAAAGACTGGAATTATACAATACTTCAGGGATAAAGAGAAGTCATAAGGTGCCTTAGAGATCATCTAGTCCGACCTCCTCATTTTACAGATGAGGAAATTGAGGTTTATAAAAGAAAAGTGACTTGTTCGAGTTTGACCGGTGATTTGAATGCAAGCCTTCTACCTCCTAATCCAGAGTTATTTTCAGTACATAAAATTGTAGGAATGCAAATCAAGCCCATATTCATAATGAAAACATGCTAAATAGTGAATATTTTGTTACAATTTAGTATTTAGTATTTTAGAAGGAAAAATGTCATTAACATTGAGATTTTCACAGAACCCCTATTCATAATACAAAGAACATCAGACCAAGTCCTACAAAAACAGTTGGTAAAATCTGCCTCCCTCCAACAGGATCAGCTGCCCTGTTATTCTTACCATAATCTTAATTATCAACTCACTCATTAAGCAGGCATTTATGAGTGTCCACTGCTGAAGCAACATCCTTATCCTTGTTTCTCCAGCAATTTCTACTTGCAAAATACTTGGAAATTTTCCCACCTAAGTTATACTTTTTGCCAAATGTGCCCTCCCACTTTACTTTCTTTCCAGTTATTTCTTGAAGTTTCCCAGAAGTGGTGGGAACAGGAAACACAACTCTTTTCAGGTGTTTTTGAATTAGAAGTCAGTATTAGCCTTTGGTGATAGAAATACGGGAATGTATAAAAATGTGTCCTCAGGAAGCAGCATGCAGTGAAAAGAAGATGGAACTTGGAGTCAGAGGGCTTGGTTTCAAATCCCAGGTCTGCCCCTTATTACTTGTGTGACCTTTGAAAATTCGCCACAACTCTGTTTCCTCATCTGTAAAATGAAGTGGATGGACTAGATGACTTCGAGAACCAAATCTATGATCCGATGACTTGCCTCCCTCTCTTCAGCTTATGTGGGTCTTTGAAAAGAGCCTGTCTACTCATTTCACTATTTCTTAAACTAATAAACTCTGGAAAATTCATGTATAGATTTCCTGAAAACAACATTGGAACAAGAAATCAGTCCCTTGAAAAGATAATTTGCATAGGGCACTGGAAAGAAAATCTAACCTTGAAACCAACAGTTTGGGGAAAAAATTTTATTTAATTATCCCCTTTATATGTACCAGACAACTTTCCACAGACCCATCTGTTACTGAGCAGAAAAGCCAGTCCAGAATGAAAAGCAGTAGAGACTTGCTTGGTCCTCAGGTCACAAATAAAAACAGCAGCAACAACCATTAATAATAATAATAATAATAAAAATAAAAAGATGACTATTCCAAGTTCTTGATGAAGATTCCTGTTAAAATTTTAAAATGTAAACTGAGGAAAAAATATTTGCCCAGGGATAGGAAAGACATAAACAGAGGCACTCCCAGACCTGCCAGTGAGTTTGGACAGGAAATAATATGTTTGTATTTAGTATTGCATATAAGCAAATCTGTCTAAGGAGATCTCAAAGGCACACTCAAAACAGCTATGCAACTAGTGGTAAACAAAAAACCAAAAAAAGAAAAAAATATATTCCAGAGAAGAACACAGAGTTCTGGAAAGTAATAAATGTGATTTTATGAATAATAAATCATGTCAGATAATTCAAAATGGTATTTTGGAAAAAGCACTAGACTTGGAGGCAGGAACTGACTATACAATTCCAAGTCTTGGCTCCGACGCTTACTAGTTGAAAGTCCTGGGACAAATCACTTTATCTCTTTGGGACTCGGTTTCCTCATCTGTAAAAAGAGCAGATTAGATTTGTGAGTTCTAGCATCTTCTCTGACAGGTCTCCTAGATGCATGGGAAACAATACTATAGCAACTTTTGTTTCCTAGGATTCATCTTACACTCTCTTCTGCTTTGGCTTCCATGACATTGCTTTATTCTAACTCTTTTGCTTCTGTCTAAACACACTTTATGCCCCTTTTTCTGGTTCATCATTAATTTCTTGTTACCCTAAGTTCTATCCTATGCCCTCTTCTCTTCTGCTTCTACATGTCACGATCTCATTATCTCTTATGTGTTCAATCATCATCTCTTACCAGATGCCTCACCACATAATTCTTAACTGATAACTATATGTGAACATGTTTACATACACATATATCTCTATATCTATCTATCTATCTATCTATGTATCTATCTATCTACTCAAATCTCTCTCATAAATTTAAGCTTCACATCACCAAATTCCTGCTGGGCATGATGTGAACACTTGGATATCCTATCAGCATCTCAAATGCAACATGAACCCATCATCTTTTGCCTTAACCTTGCCCCTCCTCCATAGGTCCCTATTTCAGTCTCAGTTACCCAAGTTTATTGCCTTGCAGACATTTTTGAATCTTTTTTCTTCCTCCTCATATCCTCTTCTCCAACATACAATATTTCTAATTCATTGTCACCACAAAAGAGCTGCTATAAATATTTTTGTACATATAAGTCCCTTTCATCTTTCTTTATCTTTGAGATAAAGACCTAGTAGTGATATTGTTGGATCAAGATCCCAGGAGATTTGATCAGATCACTGAAACAGGGTATAGGGAAAGAAGAGAACCCAGGGTAGATCGCTTAGGTATGACCATACATGGCCATGGAAGATAATCTAGCAAAGGAGGTTGAGACAGACTAGACAAATCAATAGAAGGACCAGAAGAGAGCAATTTTATAAAAATCCAGGGAAAAGAGAATATTCAGGTTGAGGGGGTGGTTAGCAGTGACCAGTATTGTCAAAATCATTTTCATAAAGCATAAGGAAGTGGGGGAAGGAAATATTTATATAGTATCTGCTATGTGCCAGGCACTGTGCTAAGAGCTTTATAAATGTAATCTCATTTGATGCTTGCAATAACGTGTGAGGTAGGTGAATTATTATCCCCATTTTACAGTTAAGGAAACTGAAGCATAGATAATTTAAATATCTTGCCCAGGGTCACAAGGCTACTAAGTGTCTGAGGTCACATTAGAACTCAGGTCTTTGTGACTCCATGCCCAATGTTCTATCCATAGGTCTAACCATGTTATTTCCCTGCTCAAAACTCTTCAATCGGTCCCTTTTACCTCTAGGATAAAACAACTTCTCAGCCTGGCATTTAACGTCCTCCACAACCTAGTTCCATCCTTATTCACATAAGGCTTCATGTATTCAACTTCATCTGCTCCCCAAACTTAAAATTTCACCTCCTGCCTCCATTAATTTGGTTTTTATTCTCCATGTCAGGATTGAAATCCCTCCTTTAGTCCTCCTAATAGAAGCTTAATCTTCCTTCAAAGCTTAGTTTAGATGCTACCTCTTCTGGCAAGCAAAATATTCCATACCTGTCTCTCCTTACTAGGTAAAGAATTTTATTCAGGATTTTTGCTAACTGCAAACTGTAGAGAATCTTAGAATGCTTTGCATTAGATATTAGGAGTTGGTAAGATCCATGGAGATAAATTACTATTGCTGTGGACTCTTCTTTGATTACCTTTGAGTTGACTTGATGAAGCGAATGTTTAGGGATGGTTTAGATTCAATTATTGTTTATCCAACAAATTCAACTAATATTAATAAATGCCTACTATTTATAAGACAGTGTTCTGGACAACGTGGTTTTGTAGATACCAATAGAATCACTGCTATCAAAGCTTACAGTCTACAAGGGAGGATATAATATGCCCATCACTAAGGATAGAGAGAATATGATGTTACTAAATACCTTCAGCATGCTTGGCATATTGTCATTGGAGATAAATGTGTGGACTAGGTGACCACTTATAATTATCTTCAGCCCTCAGATCCTCTGATTCAGCAACTAAAAAAAACTGTGATAAAGGCCTCACTATCCTGCCAATGTATGATGAGATAGGGTGATGCTGCTTCCTGTGACATAGTATTTCCATGCCTCCACAATGGTGCTGACCCCAAATGACACAACTTCAAACTTTTGAACCTCAGTATAAAATGCAGACATTGCTATTTTTTTCTAAATCCTAAATCAGGAGAATAAAAAAAAATGATTGTACAGGAGAGAAGAATCTTTGGAATAGAGCCAAGAAAGAAGAGCACAAATGAAAACTCACTAGCAGTAGCCCAAATAGAATAGAAATCAAGGGCTCAATTCATTGTCCTTTGAAATTTCATTAAAGTCTAAAAATGCAGGCTGATTTTTGCAATTATATCCCTCTAAAATTCTTTAGCTAGCCAAATTATATTCTTACTGTAGTCTAGCCATATTATTTCATTTTTCGAAAGTCTTCAATAGCTAACCTAGAAATATTACCAGTCCCTGAACTTATCCTATTGCCTAAATTTGTACTACCCATCCCCCTTTGGCTAGCACACACTCTGTCCAATTCATTCAGTTTTTTCTTCATTTAACCATTCATTCATTTATTCATTCAATAAATCTTCATTAAGCATTTGCTGTGTGTGGATCCTGGTGCCAAGTACTAAAGAGGGACAAAACTCAAGTAAGACACAGTCCAGGACCCCATAGAGCCTATGATCTAGTAGAAAGAAAATTCATAAAACATAGATTACTACAATGTATATTATTATGTGGGTATTCAAATTATTTTTTTAAAAGTACTGTATGAGATCTGATTGGGAAGGTTCTTACCAAACAAGGTCTCAGGGAAAGTTCATGAAGGAGGTAGAATTTGAGTTAAAGTGTAGGTAGGATTTCAATGTGCAAAAAGTTTAGAGTTTAACATTTCATAAATAATAACCTATTTGGTACAAGGATTGGGAGTAAATGCTTGGAGGAGGAAGGACACAGGGCATGTTCAGGGTGAGGCAGGACTGTGGACTAGAGGAGAGAAACTCAATTTACCAATAGCATAAAGTACATGAAGGGGAGCAGTATGATAGAAGACTAATAAGTTAGAGTGGCATCAGATTTTTGAGGTCCTTGGAAGCTAGGAAGAGGAAGTTCAGCCACGGTAACCAATAGGGATCCAGTGAATGTTTTTAACAGGTGAATGGTATGAGTAGTTTTGTGCTAAATGAAAGGAAAGGGCAGAAAGTAGAGGTTGGATGATTTATTAGGCAATAAATCTAAGAACATAATAATGGGGGCCATTGACAGGGTGATAAGAGTGGGAAAACAGAAGAGAGGATGGATGTAAGAAATGTTACGGAAAGGATCTGGTAACTGATTGGATATAAGGACATATATAATATAAGTGATGTAAGGAGACAGAAAAGTACAAGATAACTCCAAGGTTTAAAAACAGGGTAAATGATGGTGTCATGGACAGAAACAGTGAAGTAAAGAAGACCACATTTAACTGAAAAGGCTATAAGCTTGGGTTTTAGACATGGAGTAGTGGGTAGAATTCTAGACTTGACGTCAGGAAGATTTAAGCTCAAATCCTACCTTGGATACTTACTAGCTGTGTCCCTGAAGATGTCATTTAATCTCTCTGTGCCTCAGTTTCTTCATCTGTAAAATAAGGAAGAATCACCTCTAAGGCTTTTCCAGCTCTAAAATCTATGATTCTGATTATAAGGTTAATAGGACATTTGGGTGTGATCTGGCATTCACAAGAAGGGTCAGAGCTTTACATATATACATTGGGGATTCATCTGTGCAGAGGAAATAGTGTTTGAAGTTGTAGGAGTGAATGATATTGCCAAGGAAGAAAGAGTAGAGAGAGAAAAAAAATACCAAGGATGGATCTTTGAAAAATATCAACATTTAGAAGATCGGGGGGAAAAAAGCCAGGAGACAGATGAAGTGGTTAGAGAAGCTGGTCATTAACAAAAATATACATCTAAAGCCAAGAAAGAAAGAGTACCTGGTAGGAGAGGTGCAGTCAATAACCTCAAAAGTCATAAAGAGATCTGATAAAAATGGTGAGGGGAACTGATTTGGTGATAACATGGTTTATGGTGACCCTAGAGTAGTTTCAACAGAATGGTTGATGTGAAACCCAAATTGCAAGGGGTTGAGAAGAGAATTGGTAATGAGGAAATGGAGACTTTAGTTGTGGACAGTGTTTTGAAGTAATTAAGTCATAATGTCAGGAGCTAAAGAAACTCTGAGGTCAAGTACAAATGAAGACACAACTATAAACCAGAGTGTATGTGATGAAGCCAGAGGTGACAATTCCTTAGCCTGTTTAAGTGAATTAGGATCTAGTCTCAGGGCTAGTATTGGTTGAACAGAGGTATAGTGACCTGACTGGGAGGAGAGACTAAGGGACAATAGAAAAGAACAAGACAAAAGAACAAACAACTAATATAGTTAGGAAATGAGCTAGGGTGGGAAATTTTACTGATTAAACGGCAGTAAGTTTGGAGATTGTAGTTGGGGAGTGAGCTCTTGAAGGAGCTCTCAGTGTGAGAATGATTTGTTGACTTTATAGGAGAGAATAAGAGAGTGAATCAGCATGGGATAGGATAAGAATGGAGCTAGAACTATGGCTGTTCATTAAGGCCAACATAGGAAAAAATATGTAGAGTAAGTGGATACTAATGCCCCCTCTTGCCCAGAGATATACTACTGGGAGAGATATGTGCTGGAAAACTGTAAAGATAAGATTCTGTTTTGTGTAACATGCATGAATTATGGGAGCAAGATGTAGACAGAAAGGTTAGCGATAATAAGGAGTAGTAAGTGAGACCTCTCATTCAATGACAATAAGGAAGAAGGTAAATTGGAAGATGATGCTGAGACTTGAGGAATCGAGGAAGGAAACTCAAGGAGCCCACGTCAGGTATCTTAGAACTGCCAAAAGTGGCATGGCTGCCTCAGGAAGTGGTGGGTCCACCCCACTAGCAGATTTCAAGTGAAGGCTGTATAACTATTTGTTGACCTTGTTGCAGAGGGAGTTCTTTGTCATGTTCAGGTGGAACTGGATAGTTCCTGAGACCCTTTATAACTCTTGAGATTCTATGATCTCCTCAGTAAAGTTAGGAACCTGAGTCACCTGCTGGAAATGGGGAAAAGGGAGGGAAGGGTAATTCAGTATGAGAAGAAGAGATTTGTAATAGCTGATTTGGGGAATGAGATAGGAATTAGATAAAGGTAGGGTAGAAGGATTGTCCTAAAAAAAGGGCCCAAATGAAGTCATATACTACTGATTTGTAGTATCAGTAAAAATCAATTTGTTTTCTTGACTTAGTGACACTTAACTGTCCTACTGCAGGTATGGGGAAATGGTGGTGGTTACACAGGGCTTTACAAGTTGTGACTGGCATAAGATTGAGTAAGAGGAAGAATATGAAAGATCTTAGAGTAATGGCTACTGAAAAGTTAAAGTGGCAGTCTGGGTATGAAGGCAAGTGAAACCAAAATGGAGGAGGTGGTCTCAAACAATTGGAATGGGTTTAGATCCTGAAGATCCCTTGAGACATAAGGTCAAAGAGTAGACTTAGTGTTAAATTGACGATATGGAAGAGGTAAAAAGGATAGGAGATTATGTTTAGGAGAATGTCAAAACTATAGATCTTGGAGGTTGTACTACTCCCAAAAATGCAACCAGAAGCTATGTCTGCTAAATCTTTCCTCACCCAGAGGCTTATAACAGTTTTTGTCTCATTTCACACCAGGGAAAAGAAGGAGTTTTGCTCTGTCTGTGCCTCTTGCAGGTACATTCATTCTGGCTTTGGAACCAAGTAAGAGGCTTTTCATCACTCCAATTTAAGGCAACTGGAAACAGTCAAAGGACATCTGAAATGCTTTTGAACTAGGGAAAGTCTTCTCCATCATATCTATTGCATGTTTCTGGAAGTAGGCTCATCGAGTCTCCATGCAAATTGATACCAGGCAGAACACACACAAGGTACTCTAAGGGCTGGGTTCCAATTGGACCGTTCCCCTATATACATAGATGGCAGAGAGTTTGATGAAAATAGAGTAGTGATTTGGAAGGGCTCAAAGGAATTACTTAAGAGTTATTAAAATTGGTTGGAGTAAATCTGGAAAGGCATAAGGATTAAAATTAAATAATTAATTAAAGTTAAAATAATTAATTAAAATCAAAATAGGGTGAAAAGTTAGGAGAATGTGGTATGAAAATGCCACTTGAACCTAGACCAAAATTCACCTCTTCCTTCAAGGCCTAGCTCCTGTGCCACCCTCTTCATGAAACATTTTCTGATACCCCAATGCCCTAGGGAAAATGATTCCTCCATCCTCAATATTGTCATTTTGCTTGGACTTTTCCTTTGTACTTGCCTTACTTCAAACTCCTTTGCATCAGGTATTTGTATATGTCTCTTTTACCTCATTTATGTCCTTGAGAACAATGCCCATGTGTTTATTTTTGTATTCCCAGTGTCTAGCAGAGTACTCTCTTTCTCCTTCTCTCTCTCTCTCTCTCTCTCTCTCTCTCTCTCTCTCTCTATATATATATATATATATATATATATATATACACATATATGTACTTAATAGTTATCTGTTGAATTGAATTGTATTGTGTGGGACCATTAGGTGGCAGTCACAATAGCTGCTGCTTTGGTTCCTAACTTGGCAGCCAACTCTTACTGCTATCGCTAGCATTACTTTAAGACTATAATTTCTACTGCAAACTTGAAGGGAACTGAAAGCCAAGATACCTGGTAGAGTTGAGGATGCAGCAGGCTGGGCATGCCAGAAGGAAGGGATCCTCGGGATATCCTATATATTCCCCCTTTTCTTGCTAACCTCTGCAGCATTACAATTTTGATATATGTACTGTGAATTTGAGCACTACTCCCTTTATTCTCAAAGAATTTGGGCTTCTGCTTGATCACAGTTAACTCCTCTGCTCATGGATGGAAGAAACCAACCTGAGACAGAGACTGCATTTTTTTTTTAAAGAAACAGGAATTAAAAAAAACAAAGACTAACAGAGAGTAAGGGGATGATTTGATAGACTCAGAGACTGTTAGAACCAAAGGAATGCTGGAGTCAGCTATAAGCAGATGTGAAATTTTCAGTTTGAGCATTTCAGAAATCAGCAATTGCCATAAAACAGGGCTTGGTTTATTGTTTTGTTGATTGTCTAGATTTAATAAAATGTTAATAATGAAGGTGAAATTTAAAAGACTGTGCCCTATAGTTTGTTCAATATTTACCAGCATACCCCTGTATTGCTGTATAAACATTGCTTGAGCTCAGCAAGAGTGCAATAGAAGTCTCAAGGAATGAAGTCATACCATCCTGGAAGCCTGGTGACTGTAGCCTATTAATAATAATAATAATGATGATGATGATGATGATGATGATGATGAGTGGCATTTCTATAATACGTTAAGGTTTGCAAAATGCTTTACATAAATTATCTCATTTGAGTCTCACAACTTTACTGATTAAGAGCTAAAGGGAACCTGAGATGATGAAATCCAACCTCTTCATTTTACAGATGAGGCAACTCAGGCCTAGAGACTAGTCCAAGGTCACACAGTGACTAAGAGAGGATTTAAATACAGACTTCTTGACTCAGCCCAGTGTTTTTCCCATTACACCATGTTTCCTTCCTGGTAAATATGGGAAAATAAAATTTGAGACTAACCAAATATTATTGAACTGTTCCCTCTAAAAGTTTTTGTGATGGAAGTTTGAGTATAGTGGGAATTAATTCCTCTCCCTGCACCACGCACCAGTGCTGAGATGCTGCATATAAACCATTGCATACCCTGACTGAAAAGAAATCCTAAGAAGAAAAGGGCCACGGATATAGGACATCACTGGACATGCATTTTGTAGTGCACAGTGACCTGGTACAATTTTTCCTGATACAACAAGCTACTTTAGGTTATCAATATCAGAGGTGTCCTTTCCAGTCAGGGCCCATATAGAAAAAGAAAAAACAAATTTCTCTCCCTTCCACATGACAACTAACACTATTATTTCCTTGATAACAGCCCTGTTTGGTAGTTAATAGAAGTATTCCCTCTATAAAGGGAAGTATCCCATCTGCAAAGATGAAGAAACAGAAGTTCAGTGAGGTTTGGTAATCTGCCTAATTTCCTACAGCTTCTGTTTGTCAGAGCTTGTGTCCTGACCCCAGATCCACCTGAGTTCAAGTCCAGAACTCTAACCATAGTGACATCCTGCCTGTCTCCATTCACATGTGAAGTTATTATTGTTTTTTCCTCCATTTATTTCTTTAGAATTGTTTTTATTCTATCTCCTTTTAAGTTAATTCTTTGTCCCCTTTGATTAGTTTTGTTTAAACTACTTTGCTGCTAGTCTATTCCCACAGGTTCTCTCCCCTTCACCTGCTCCCATTTGCCAATCTTTTCACAAGTTCTCTAATTCTAAATTATTATTTTTTATTTTATTCATTTAATCATCTATATTTTTCCTCATTTGCTCTTCCTTTCCCCCTTCACTTTTTGAAGCAATTAGTTCAAAATATCTCATCCCTTCCAACATCTTATTTTTAGTAATTTTATCTTACTATGACCTTTTCTAAGAACTTTCTTTGTCTTGACCTTCTCATTGTATGTCCTGTGTTGTGATTTAAAATTTCTGAACTATAGTTTTACTTATTTTTTATTTATTAATTGTGTCCCTCATGGTATTAAAGATGGTGAAGTATCACATTTGAACTTCTTTTTTATCCTATTTTTATGTTATTGCAATTAATCAATCAATAAACTTTTATTAAGTGCCTACTATGTTCCAGACACTGTGCTAAACACTTGTATATATTGCTTCATTCTACTCTTCCTTCCTACCCCTCCCACTCCTCCCTCTTTTTTTTTTTTGCCATGTCTTATCAATTCATGAGAAAAGCATGATCAAATGGAAGTAGTACCCTATTATAGAAATTATCTTGTGACTCAAATCATGCTGCCTGGCCCCATGTCTTGCCCTCACCATAATTGGTCTTCTTCTCAAAGACCATAACATATCTCTGGTTCTATGCCATGCCATGCTTTGAGTACAGATTGCCCCAGAAAGTCCCATGTGTTTTCTCCCGGGGCGGGTGTTGCTTATGAACGCATGGCATTCTGAGATCCTGCCAGTCTCAGTGGGAGTTGGGAGTTTAATTTTTATTCCCGGATGTCCCTTATTTCTTTTGCAACTGTGTGGTATTCTCCTTAGGGAGAAAGTAATGATATCTGGTGGCTTTTTAAATCATTGCAGACATTGATAAGTTCCATTTTCATGGCTTTCCTACTCGTCTGTATTTTTGTCTGAAGCTTAAATGGCTCACTACTTAAAAATGTGTTCCTATTTCTCCTCCTCCACTCACACCCTATTGTGCCTATTTTCAGCTGTGTACACAGAGTTGACAGCTGGGTGATGGGGAATTGGAGTGGTTGGCTACAGACAGGAAAGAGAAGGAATTAGGAGGTTGAAGAGCAGAGATGTCTGTGGACTACCAAATGGTTGCCAATTAGAAAGTGGGGATATCTGACTACCTAAGCTTCCATCAAATGAAATATGCAAAAGCAGGGGAGGAGAAAGGAAAGGAAAAGCATGGGCAAAAGAGGAGGAAATTTTGAGGGAAAGGCAGATGTATCCCCCTGCTAGGGGCAGTGCACATTTAATGAGAGAGGGAGAAGATAACTTGCAACTGAATAGTTCCCATTAGTCCTAAAGATTAAAGCCCAGGGCCCTAGTAACTCCATCAGATTCTCAAGTTGAAATGAGGAAGACAGGGTTCCTGTAAGTTTGTTAATTCACCATGCTATATGATAGACCCCAGTTTCAATTAGCATCGTACTACCCTCCTTACCTAGAAAGTAAGATGTAGCCAGAAAATTCAGCACTTGGGGGGAAAACACATGGAATAGAAGGCATGGTGCCTAGGATTCTTTTTAAATGATGCTACACTGTTAGTTCATTCAGCCTTGGTCTCTATACTTTTGCTCTCTGCTTCTAATTCAGCATCATTTTTCTAGGAGTGGGCTATTATATCCTCATGATTATGTCAGAACATCCTTAGGAAAACAGCAGGTAAAATTTTAGGCCTTTGAATACTCAAGAAACTATCTAGAAAAACCTGAAGGAACCCCCCCACAACAGCCACATTAGTAGTAGCCATGAAAATTTTGACTACTCTGATATCTAAAAGCAGCATAGGTTCCTGGGCAATATTAGCACTATTGAGGTACAGAGATAATAGGAATGGTCAATGACTCAACTGAGAGAAAAAGCAGCTGAAATGGATATATCTATCCATTTCAGTACCAATTCCCCCAAAGTGTTATCCTTCAAGATCTTGGTGATGCGTGGGAATGACCCTACTTGATAGTTGTTTATGCATTATAATCCCCCAGACACTTTTCTGTTAAAATTTTCTGTTAGGGGTGAAGTTCTTTTTTTTTTTCATGAGGGATTTTCCATTTTTTGAAAGATAATTTTAACATTTATCTTTGCCTTTACACCTCTACGTGGATAAATGTAGCTACTAACTTTTTCTTTTACCCAGGGATTGCTGACCTTCTGCAACAAATTCTAGAGGCAGATCCTGCATGAGGAGCAAACAAAAGAGCCAGCCAGACTGGAGAGTTTCCAATGACTGTCTTGTTCTTCTCCTGCTTCAAATGTTGAACTTGGTGGATTGCCTGGGAAGCTGATCCTGATGTGCTCTGTTGTTAATTGGCTGAAGTGATCTCAGAGCCATGGGAATTCAGCCGCTGGATCTAGGTCAGGGCTTCTTAAGCTTTTTGTGTCATGGACCCTTTGGGCAATCTTGTGAGTCTAGGGTCCCCTTCTCAGAATAACATTTTTAAATGTATAAAGTAAAATACATAAGATTATTACAAAGAAAACCAATTGTTTCAAAATACTTATTTTAAAAAATCAAGTTCACGGACCCCAGGTTAAGAATCTCTACTTAGGGAATCTTCAGTTTCTAAAATAAAATATCTAACTAATGAATGGGGTAAGGAGTAACCTTCCTTTTCACAGGCTAGTCAGCTACATTGCCTTCACCTCATAGCCAAAGAATGAATAAGAGAAACTTTCCTAGGGAAAGCTTCCAATCTGTGCCCTACAAATCATGGGAGCTCACCCTCCACTGCACTGTGACCAGTGAAATGGGCCAGTTCAAGGCCTGTAAGATCTCAGCACTGCTAGGTACACCCATGTACGTAGCACATGTAGAAAACAGATGACTAAAAATTTCCCAAGGCTGCTGGTTGTGTTTAAAGGGAGAGATTGGCAAAATGAGAGGCTCAGCCATAATGGACAGCAGTAGTTTTATTCATAAACTATTGAATTGTTTACAGTTTTGCTCACAAATAGAAGACTCCAAGGTGGCTTTATTCATAAAGGCAGATTAAGGCAGATTAAGGCCCTTTATCAGGACAGCAGCAACCATTGTAGGATATTCCAATGGGAATTGGTTATTGGAACACCTGGGAAGTGGACTGCTAGTGGAAGATTGCTCTCAATCCCTCTCTCTCTAACTTTCTTTCTCTCTCTGTCTTTCTCTCCCTCCCTCTCTCTCTCTCCCTCTCTCTCTCTCTCTCTCTCTCTCTCTCTCTCTCTCTCTCTCTGTGTGTCTGTTTCTCTGTCTCTGTTTCTCTGTCTCTCTCTCTCTTTCTAAGTTCACTAGCTGCTGGGAGGGATAAATGGTACCTGAATGAAATGTTCATGTTGATCAAATTAGGGCTTCTCAAGGAACTGATCCAAAAGGAGGAGAGAGTACAAAGGGAATTTGGTTTTAAGTCTTTTTTTGCTTTTGTGGTGAAACTGAGTGTATTATTTTCAGCATAGCAGGAAAAGAGGCCATGGGCTAACCTCAAAATTGTACCAAATGCCAATTGTACCAATATATTAAATTTTACAGGGTACCATGTGAAAATGAGAATAGTTGGAGAGTTTTGGAGATCTTGGGGTGGGGGGCACACAGGAAGAGGAGCATAACTCTGGAGTATTAGAATACATAATTCACCGGCAGTACATCAGGCAAGGGGGTTGGGAAGGGAATGTAGAGCAAGGAGCTCATTCTGTCCACTCCTTTTTAATGGACAGATTCCACTCCCAGGTGAGGTGGTTATGCTTGTCATCATCAGTGAAGAAGGACTTGTTGTGGTAAGTGCCTCGGGCCAGCATACCCTTGGGGGCTTCCTCTGGAGGTGTCAGGAACTCATACTCATCTAGCCTAGGCCCATAGCTGCCAACCATGAAGGTAGCTTTGTCCACTAAAAGAAAGAAAAATTCATTAGGAAGATCATCATTTAGAATGACATTAAAGATTACACCAGAGAATGCACCAAATTCTAGACTATTGGTGACCAAGGTTAGGTAGCCTGATAAAGAAGAATTCTGGACTGGGTAATAGAATGAATATCTAGGGACTACTTGGCTACCAATAACAAACTGTATGCCCTTAGGCAAGTAATTTTAACTCCTTGGAGTCTATTTCCAACATTGTAAAATGAGTAGGTTGGCCTAAATGATCTCTAAGGGTTTTCTACCTCTAAAATTTGATAATTCTGCATGAACATAAAGTTGACCATTTATAGAGGTAGGGTATTAAGTTAAATAATCAGAAAGAACACAAGGAATTGATTGTTGTTGTTTGTCCTTCTTTCTCAAAGAGGACGAATGACATCATGAAGGCGAAGTCTTAACTTGCTCATGAATTGGATTTAAGTGAGGCACAGCTTCACTAAATCATCAGCCTCTCTCTCTCGTCCAGTCATCAGAGTTCAGTGGCAAGACAATGGCCCTGGATACAAGGAATCATAGTTGAAGCCAATCAATGAGATAAAAGAAGAGAAGCCATGGATCAGGAAGTAAGATTAGCTACTGTAAGTAGGTGGGTCAGGCCACTGAGAAAAGTAGAACTAAATGGATGGCTATTTACAATGATAGTCAAGTAGAAAATAGTAAACAGATTTCTCCAGGTGCTACTAAATGGTCTGAAGGAGTAATACTATAGCCATAATTCTTTTTTCCTCTTGCATGTCTGACACCATGCTATATCTCTATACACAGCCAAAAGAAGGGACGAGGTTTATTTGTTTGCTCGTTAAAATTATTTTTCTATCATCTATCCATCCATTCATTTTTTCATTTATTTATTTATTTATTTATTTATTTTTGGGAGAGACTGGGCACTGAAGGTAGTCAAACCAGATTATTCGGGACAAAACACATCTCCTTTGGGACTTGAATAATCATTGATTTCCTTTGTTTTCCAAATTCACCAGAGAATCTCTCGATATTCCTAAGTGTTCTAGCTTTGGTGTAGACCTGACTTGTGTAATAATAATATTGCCCCCTTCTCTGTGGAAAGGGCTTTTTATTCAAATGCTTTCACATGCATTCACTCATTTTGTCTTCTCTTCACAGAGGTAACATGGGATAGCAGACTATATATGGAGTTGGGGATACCTGGATTCATGTCTCACTTCTTACACTTACATTCTCTTTCCTTCATAATAATTTTAGATCATAGTTGAAGCATCTGAGGCCCAGAGAAGTTTAATGATTAACCTAAGTATTAATAATTAAGAAGAGACTAACCTAGTGTTCTTTTCTCTCGATAATGTTTACATATTGATAAGAGTTTGGAAAATGGGGGGGGGGTCTCTTACCTTTAGCCCCAGTCCTGTAGGTATGCTGCACATATTTCAGCCCTGACACAATATCCTTGTTCACCTACAAGAAAGAAGTGACTCCAAGTAAGTCAAACAGATAGATTTCATTCTCTTCCCACTCAGTTTTGTGCAGCTGAAGTTTTTCTCTTCAATGTCTTAGGATGAAAGGGATTGAGCTTTAGACTAAGGTGAATTGAAATAGTGGGAAGATGGAGACTGAGGGACAGAGGATACAAAACCTAACTGCTACCTCCACCCCTTTGAGCTTGTTGGGCACTATCTTACACCAAAATATTCACATATGCTCAGCTAGGCATCCCTCATGGAACTGGACTCATGTGCTTTGGTTCTGTGGGGAGAGACATATGCTCTGGTTCCTTGCTAAAGGACATGTATGAACAATGGCTCATATGGGGTTGGCTTCCAGTCTTTTTTAAGTCAGTCTTTTGTTTGTAGCTTTCTTTTGAACTTAAAGGGGTGGCAGTGGCTTTGTTTGTTCTCACGTCCCTTCTCCCAGTACCTATCCCCTGCCCCAGCAATGGTGACCATATCCATATGGAAGTAAGAATATGTGCTTGCCTAGGCAATTGTGAGGCACAAGTCCCTAGATGACTCTTCTGTTTTGTGTTTCTTCCCTTAAGCCTAGATCACTGAACAGTGATTCTGAGAGATCGATATTTCCAACAGACATCTGAGAAAAAATACTTACAGCAAATTTCCCTTATAAACATCTCATATCCAATATGTATGAGGAACTGATTCAAATTTATAAAACTAAAAGCCATTTTCCAACAGATAAATAATCCAAAGATTATAAAAGGCAGTTTTCCAAGGATGAAATCCAAGCTATCAACAACCATTAAAAAAGAGTCTGAATCATTAATAACTAAAGAAATGGAATTAAAGTACTACCTGATACCCATCACACTGACAAAAATGACAAAAGAGAAAAATGATCAGTGTTGGAGAGATTGAGGGAAAATAGGCATACTAATACACTGATGGTGGAGCTGTGAAATGGTTTAACCATTCTGGAAAACAACTTGTAACTGTGTCCAAAAACTTCCTAAACTGTGCATACCCTTTGACTTATCTATACCACTGCTGGGCTGTACAGCAGGAGCAAGAGTGTGGGAGCATAACCTCAAGTATCATGGTTAACATAAACAGCAAAAAGTAGTTCTATCCCATGGGAAAACGTGCATGTGACCCTGGGCCATCCCTGGCACTATGCCTTCTTTGTTCTTTTTCTATATAATATCTGGCCTGGCCTAAGAGTGGGGAGGAGATCTACCATTGTCCTGCTGCAGCATAGGGGGGTCTTGTGAGTAAGGTCCCCCAGTAAAACCTATTTACTTCCATGCTTCTTCTGTTATCTCAGTATTCTATTAGAGGTGGGACCATCTCTCTGAATGGTCTGCACCCTTACATAGGTGTAGAGATCAAACAGATCAAATAAAGAGGAAAAGTGCCCATATGTACAAGAACATTTATAGCAGCTTTTTACCATAGGAGCCCCAAACTGAAAACAAGTGGGTACTCACCTATTGGGGAATGGCTCAACAAATTATGGTATATGATGATAATGAAATATTATTGTAAAATAAGAAATCATAAAATGGAAAATTTCAGAGGAAACTGGAAAGACCTTTATGAGCTGATGGGGTGCAAAGTGAGAAGAACTAAGAAAACAATTCTTACAACATTATAAGAAAAACAACTTTGAAAAACTTTAGAATTCTGATCAATACAATGATAAACCACAATTGTGGAGGACTGAATGTGAAAAATGACACCCATCTCCTGCCAGAAAGGTGATGAATTTAAAATACAGAATGAAACATACATTTTTGAACATAGCCAATGTGGGAATTTGTTTTGCTGAGTTATTATGGTTTGGTCTTTGAGTTTTCTTGGCAAAGATACTGGAGTGGTTTGCCATTTCCTTCTCCAGCTCCTTTTCCAGATGGGGAAACTGAGGGAAACAGGACTAAGTAACTTGCCCAGGTTCACACAACTAGTAAGTGTCTGAGGACGGCTTTGAACTTAGGCAAATAAGTTTTCCTGAATTCAGATCCAGAACTCTGTCCATGCCATCTAGTAGCCCCTTGCTGAGTTATACATGTTTGTAATGAAGTTTTTCTTTTTCTTTTTTTATTGCTCAATTGGAAGGTAGTGGGAAAGAAAGATATTAAATGCCTTTTCAAATAAATATTTTTTAAAAGAAGTACACATTTCTAGCTTCAATATTTACTTTGTGAGTTTGAGAGGTCGGTGGGAGGTATACCTTTCTTGGAGGGTTAGATGGCCATGGCTGGGTGAAAAGACTAAGGAAGCTCAACTCAGAACCTGGTTTGGTAGAAGATTTGGATATATGAGCTTCTCCACAGCAACACAGATCTGAGATGAATGTGAATTATCTGTTGAGCTGTCCTACAAAATTGTGCATAATAATTGTGTAGGTTACTATTTCACATTTTAAATATCTAATGATCTGAGTCTTTATGTTTTAAGCATCTCTTTTTTGGTGGAAGAATTTATTAGCTATACTATACCTGATATCTACTATGCATATTCAATAATACCATTTGCTAGAAAGGACCCCAAAAATCCCTTTCAGGGGAATACTCTAGACATGGGCAGTAGACGATACAGTGGATAGAGTGCTGGGCCTAGACTCAGGAAGACTCATCTTCATGAGCTCAAATCCAGCCTCTGGCACTTACTAGCTATGTGACACTGGGTGAGTCACTTTACCCTGTTTCCCTCAGTTTCTTCAACTGTAAAAGGAGCCAGAGAAGGAAATGGCAAACCACTCTAGTACCTTTACCAGCAAAAACCCCCAAATGGGGTACAACTCTGTTGTAGAGACATTTTCTAGGTTTCTAGCATGGGAGCAATGTGTTAAAGAGTGCAGGAAAAGCCTATATTGGTGGGATTTAAGCATCCCCCAGGACATTTGGGCCCAGAACTGGGGTCTCTTTGTGGGATGGACCCCTCTAGGCTAAAGTTGACATGAAGAACTAGAAACAAAATTTCTATACTCTCTCATTTAATGACCTTTCATGGTGAGCTCCCAAACATTTAATTATCATACCTATGCAGGCCTAGCTTCTTTCCTTCAAATTGGATGTCTGATAGTCATTTCAAACTCATCATGTCCAAAACAACATATAATATTTTCCCCAAACCAGCCACAATTATGAACTTCCATATTTTTGTCTAGGGCACTTTCTTCCTTTTATTGAAGATGTAGGATATTATGGGTATATTGAATATTTCATGTACTGTCAGAAACAGGTGACATATTGTTTAGTTTTACTGAACTGCTTTTTCCCCCCTCTTTCTCTTAAAATCTTTATTACAAAGGATGACATGCTGAGTAGGGAAAGGAGCAAGAATTTATTTGGAAATTAATGTGACATAAGAACAAAAGACATCAATAAAAAGATATCTTTTAAAAATTATTGGACCCTGAAGAAACATGGAATGTTTTCTTCCTGAGTTTTAAATATATGTGTTATAGTCCTGGTTTTCCTCTGGAGCTAGTCTTTGTGACCAGCCTGTCTTATGTCAAATAGATTATGTCCACTGTCTCTCTGATTTTAAGGTGTTTTGCTTTGTTTTGTTTTTTTTAGATATTAGGCTAAACCTGTGATTTCATGAGTATAGGGAGCTCCTGGGGAGGAACTCCTTCTCTCCATTCATATCAACATCTACTCTACAACTTTGCTTTTAATCTGCTAGGTAAAAAGAGGGCTGGAAAGGTTGAGTTCAAATCCTGCCTAAGCTACTCACCAGTTGTGTGACCATGGGTAAGCCACTTAACCAGGAGGTCAGCCTAAGTTTCCTCATCCGTAAAATGAAGGACTTGGATTCCATGGTCTCCCATATCCCTCCAAGGTCCAGATCTACGATTCTATCATTATCATCTTAGGCAAATGTTTGGGGGACATTGACTTGTTCAATGAGCTGCCCAGGATCACACAGCCAGTATGTATCAGAGGCAGGACCTAAACCCAGATCTGTCTGACTTCATGTTTATCTCTCCATCTGTTGTCCAGATTTTTATATGGGATGGTGAACTTTTTTGTTGGGGGGAGGGGGGGCAATGGGGGCTAAGTGACTTGCCCAGAGTCACATAGTAAGAGTCTGAAGGTGGATTTGAACTCAGGTCCTCCTCACTCCAGGGCCTGTGCCACTGAGCCACCTAGCTGTGCTGTGAACTTTTAAAAATATTTTGATAACTATATTTCAATATAATTGGTTTTCTTTGTAGTCCTATGTATTTTGTTCTATGCATTTCAACACATTATTCTCTAAAGAGGTTTATAGTCTTCACTGGATTGCCAAAGGGGTCCATAACACAAAAAAGGTTAAGAATCTCTCTCTTACTCAATGCTTTAACACTGGTCATTTAGAAAGTCTCCCTTACACAAGTTAGGTATATAATTAGAAAGAGCGTAGACCTAAAAGGGGAGGGAGGATGAGAAAGGTAGTGCACACTTAGTGTGAGTACTGAGTCTGGAACAAAGGTTAGCATGGGGAATGTTTGCTTTCCTTGTAAATAAAGCACTGGTGATATTCTTATGGATTTAGGCTCTACTTTCCTCTCTTTTCCATTTCCCCCCTAAATTTGGCACTTTCATTCAGCTTTTCAATAAAAACCTGCCACTAAATTATGAAAACTTTTTCATTACCTGGCTCCTTTCTAAATTTCCAGTCTTCTTGCACTTTACTCATTTCTATGATCCAGTGACCCTGGCCTTGGTGCTCCCCGCCCTCCATCTCTCATCTCTGGGCCTTTGGCTGTTTCCTGTGCCTGGTTATGTTCTCCCTCTTCGCCTCAGTTTCTTAGTGTCCTTCACTGGTGTCCTTCAAAATTAAATCTCACTTTCTGCCAGCGGCTTTTTCCCAGTCCTTTCAGTTACTAAAAACTTCACCTTCCATCTTCTCTGTAAATCTTATATGTACCTACACATTCCCATGTTGTCTTCCCCACTAGAATAGGAGTTCTTTAAAATGAGGGACCATAGTTTTACCTTTCTTTGTTTTCCAAGCAGTTAGCATGCTGCCTGACATAATCAGCGCTTAATAAATGCTTTCTGGTTGATTAAATTCAAATTTTATTAAGCATCTATTGGTAAAATTATTTTAGAAAACAATATTGCAAAACAAAAAAGCTATAAAGCTACTAGGGTTATACCCAAAAGGAGGTTATTGGAGTGAATAAAGCTCTATTTGTACAAAAGTATCCATAGCAATATCTGAGTCATTTTTTAAATCACTGTTATTATTGATCTGTACCCAGGGCCAGATCTTAGTAAAGTGGACCTAAGTGCTTTTTTGATTTTAGTTTTCTTCCCTTCCTCCCATTCCCCAAAAATGTCTTCTTTTAAAAATTCATTCAAAATTACTTATTAAGTGCCTACTATGAGTACTGGGTCAGTTTATTAGCCTTATGAGTACTGGGTTCACTTACCAGGCTAGTGCCCTGAAATTTCTCAGAGATTTATTTTGTAGGTTAAGATCATTGTCTCTTTTAAAAAATGCAAATACTCTTCGTAGGAATGATGAATTTGCTCCATTCATCACCCATTCTGTACTTCATCAGATCAACTAGCTAAAAAGGTGACCTAAGACAGGTTCATTTTAGTTTGGATAAGGAAACGCTATTTCTGTTATATATGACAGCATCAGAACATGACAGGTTCAAAGATGGATTGTAGAAATAAGGAATTGTAGTGCCCCAAAACAAAAATAAAAACCTCCACTAATTTCAGAATTGTACCTATGTCTTCGTTCTGCCTCTGTAACCCTTAGTGGGCCTCCTGAGAGGATTCAGTCTAGATGATCTGATGAATCTCTGTAGCTGGGGGCAAAATTCTCGCTGATTTATTCTCTCTGCTGGTTCCTTCCTTCCTCCCTAGACCACACTCCCACACAGAATAAGCTACCCATTCCCGGAAGCCACACCCAAGAGATTCATCACAATTGAGTTGTTTAGATCTCCTGTGTCACAATCTCCTCAATTAAGTTATTTCATTTTATGTGTTCTTGATAGTTTGATAATTTAGATTTCATTGATCAGATGTCTGAAACCTCGACCGACAAATGTTCAATGCTCTATCATATCACATGACAATAAGATCATAAACTTAGAGGCCTTGGAGGCCATGTAGCCCAACCCCCTCATTTTACAGATGAGGAAACTGAGGAATAGAGATAGTAAGTGACTTTCTCAAGATCATCCAGCTAGTTAGTAACACAGTTAAGATTCCAACCTAAGTCTTCTGACTTCAAATCTAGCATTGTACCACACTACCTTATTTCAGGCCCTAAATTAATCCCATTGTCTAGCTCTTTGCATTGGATCACACTGCTTCAATTTAGTCTCCGAGTTATTCTCGCTAGAGGGAGTAGTTATTGACAGAAGCATGTATTATCTGCACTAGCTGGTTATTATTCAGTTTGCCCAAATAATGATAGATCAACCATACTTCAGGTTACTCCGGTGCATACTCTTAGAATTATCCTTGACTTTTTATCCCTCTCACCCCTACCCCTCTCCTTCCTTATAGTTCCCAATGCTTATTAACTCTACATCTCTTGAATGCGCCCTCTTCTCTCCACTTACACAACCTCTATCCTAATTCAGACCTCTTTCCTGAACTATTTTAAGAGCCTCCTAATTGGTCTCTCATCCCCTAGTCTTTCTCCTCTCTTCAATTCTACATAGCTATTAAAATGACGTTCCTCAAATACAGATCTTGGAGGCAGGGTGGTATAGTGAAAAGTATGCTGGATTTGGAATCAGAAGACCTGGGTTCAACTCTTACTTCTTCTACTTATTATTTATATGACATTGGACAAATCACGTTGCCGTTCTGGATGTCAGTTTCCTCTTCTGTAAAATAAGGGTGTATGACTAGGTTCTTTCCAGCTCCAAATCTATGATTCAAAGATCCATGAAACCCCTTTACTCAAAAATCTTCAGTGGCCACCTGATGCCTCTAGTATAAAATATAAAACCATCATCCTGGCCTTTAAAGACCTCCACATTCTGGATCCCACCTACCTTATTTCTGATCCAGTCAAACTTGTTTGCTAGCTATTCCCCATATGTGACAATCCATCTTCCACTGGAAGTGGAGTGCCTTTGCACAGGTGGTCCCCCAAATCTAAAATGCCCTATCGCTTTACTTCCCTCTCAGAGTATCTCTATCTTGAAAGCATAGCTCAGGTCCTCCATAACACTTTTGTTGATGCTCTCAATTATTAGTATTCCCTCTTGGAAATATTTTGTAGAATACTTTTAATTAGCTTCAATTCAATCAGTATTATAAAACTCCTACTATGTGTCAGCCACTGTGTGAGGTGTTAAGGATGAAAATCAAACAATAAAAAAATTGAAACAGTTCCTGTCTTTAGGGAGGTCATAGTCCAGGAGTATGCAACATGTCCAGAAGTAAGTACGAGTATTCTTCTCCTAGTCTAACTGGAGAAGTTTCATATACACAAATAGTTACATGTACACAAATTGAAGGCAGGCAGTATGTGATAAGTGACACATTAATGGTACAAACCATTGTGCACAGGGACTCAGACAGATCAGTGATCATCTTTGGTGGAGAAATCAGTAAAGCCTTTTTAGAAGAGAGGAACATTTGAGCTATTCTTTGAAGGACAGGTACAATTCCTTTCATTGTTATCATCATCATCATCATCATTATTATTATTATGTTACATTATTATACCTTTTGTTTTTATCACCTTTGTTTCCAAATAGGAAACTCTCTAGATCCTCGAAGGCTACTTCTTGTAACAAAGAATAAAAGACGGAGGGGGAAAATAGCAATTTGGGAAAATTAACCAACACAGCGACAGAGTCTGACAGTATATGTGATGTTCTACTCTCACTGCCCTAAGATCAGCAAAGAAAAGTTGAAGATTCATCTTCTCTTCTCTTCTTTAGGGGTAAGTTTAATCAGTATAATTATATAGCATTAAATTGTGGGTTTGTTGTTGTTTCCATTTATATTGCTGTAGTCATTGTGTATATTGTTTTTCTGGTTCAGTTTACATTACCTGGTATCATTTCATGTAAGACTTTTCATTCTTTTTTGCATTCTTTGTAGCCATTGTTTCTTAAAACACAGTACTATCCAATTACGTTCACGTAACATAATTTGTTTAGCCATCGTCCAATTGTCCGAAGTCCCTACTTTGCTTCCAATTCTTTGTTACTACAAAAAGTGTTATAAATATTTTGGTGTATATGGGAATTTTCTTTCTCCTTTTTATCTTCTTGATTTATATCCCTGGCAATGGCACCCATAGTTCAAAGGATGGGACCATTTTTGTCATTTTTTTCCTTGCCATTAATTGTCAATTGCTTTCTAGAATGGTCAAGCCAATTCACAAGTCTACCAATAGTGTATTAGTCAGTGATGTGTTGCTAAATGCTTAATAACAAGCTCTCTGGGGGGAAAATTATGTACAACACACTTTTAAGTTTAGTGTTCATTATTATCATTTTATCCATCATTTTTTTAAATCTAGACAATCAACAAAACATTAACTCAAGCCATGATTTATAGTATTTGCCAGTTTCCAGGGTATAACTGCTCACAGGAAAATTTAACAATTGGCTCTCATTAGCCAGTTGGAGCTGGCTCCTGCACATCCCTGGTGGTGTGCTTGACTTTCTACAACCATTGATGGGTTTGATTTCTATAGGCAGAGGTGTCTGAGGTGGGGTGGGAAAGGGCATTCCAGACAGAAGCAGGGCAAGACAAGACATAGAGACCCTTAAATAATTTATACATCATAAAGACCAACACCCCAACTCAAATTACTTACTTTGAAATTAATTTTGACTCTGTATTCAGCTCCTTCCTTTAGCACAAAGACCTTTTTCTTGAGAGCTTCAAGATCCCCTGTGGCGGCAGATTCAAAATGATAATTTATGATCATAGTATTATAGAGTTTAGAAAGGGAAAGACCTCAGAATCACCTGTCAATTCTCATCACCTTTTTTTACAGATGAGAAAACTAAGACCCAAAAAGAATAAATGTGTCATCCATGTATAATATAGTTAACACTGATATAGCTTTAAAATTTACAATACACTTTACATACATTATCTTTCTGTTCCTTGAATAAGACACTCCATCACCTAACTCAATGTTTTTTCACTGACTGTTCTCCATTTCTAAAATTCTCTTTCTCTTTATTTCCACCTCCTGGCTTCCCTGCTTTCCTTCAAGTCTCAGCTCAAATCTCATCTTCCACGATAAGCCCTCTCCAGGCCTGCTTAATATTAGTTCCCTCCCTCTGTGATCATTTCTAAATTATCTCATATATATCTTGTTTGAATACAGTTGTTTGTCTGGTGTCTCCCCAATTAGAACGTGAGGTCCTTGAAAGCAGGGACTGGTTTTTGCTTTTATTTGTGTTCCAGAATACATACATACATACATATATATATATATGTGTGTATATATATATATATATGTATATAGATAGAGACATAGATAGAGAGATAGATGATAGAGATAGATATAGATATATGGATAGATAGATATAGATATAGATATACATAATATATATATATAAATGATGCTTAATAAATGCTTGTTGACTTATCTCATATGACTTGTTGAGGTGCTACTATTATTTCCATTTTATAGATAAGGAAACCAGGGCTCAGAGGCAGTAAGTGATGACGCCATGGTTACACAGCTAGTAAGGGTCAAAAGCAGAAGTCAATGACAGTTCCCTCCTGACTCCATCCCTAGCACTCTTCTTACTATACTATTCCCTCTAGTAAGTAATTAGGATTCATATATAATATATACATATATAACATATGCATATAGAATGTATACACCCATATATGTATGCACATATACTGAATAGATACACCTATATACAATATATACACATATACAACAGATACACATATGCTAAATAGATACAAAATAATTTTGGAATAAGAAAAAAGACAACACTAATCACTGGGTTTTTGGGGAGAGCGACCAGGGTCTTGGACCAGGAAAAGGCCTCAAGTAGGCACCTTAGCTGAGACTTAAAGTGAGTCGGGTATTCCAAGAGAAGAAAGTGAGGAGGGACAACATTCCAAGCATTGGGGCCTGCCTGTGCAAAGATAAGGAGGTGGAAAGTTGAGCACCATTTATAGGAGTAAGTAGATCGGTGTGGGTGGCATGTAAGGTGTGTGAAAGAAAGTGATGTGAATCAGTACAGAAAGATAGGTTGGAGCCATATTTTGAATGTCCAACAGTTTACAATTTATCCTAAAGGCAATAAAGAACCATCGAAGCTTGAGCAAGGGAGTAGCATGGTCAGTCTGGTTAATTTTGCAGGTGTGAGGAAGATAAATTAGAAAAGAGAAAGACTTTCTAATAGATCTAGATGTTAGTCACTAATATATTAAGTTGCAACTTGCTAGGAAAAGAAAAATACTATTTCCTTTTTTTTGGTAGTTTAAACAGAGAAATGGAAAACTATTCATTGTTCTCCTCTGCTATGTGAGTGTAGCCTTGCATATCTTTAAACATATTGAATACATTTGGCTGAGTGAATAAAACCTACCATGTGGGCTGTATTATGCATTTCTAAGTGTTTTTCCTTAACTTCGTCCTGTTTTTGACTGATCTTATTTTGTGAAGTGAAAGCTGCACCTGATAACAGAGTATTTCACACAGGAAGAGGTTAGTTACAGTCCCAGTAAGAGAGAGAATTTCTTTCTGGGAGAGACACAGAGCCTTTTGGGGTAGTTGAGTTTTCAGTATTGTGCCTTGCTCTGGTGGTTTCAGTTGAACAGGAAGTATATCTGCTCAATTTCTTGTTTCCTCCCTCAGGCAAAATGTCCTTATATGGTAAAAGTGTAGATCTTTACAACTCTGCCCTTACACCTCCACCTAGCCTATAATTCTAGAATTGTTTATTCAACTGTCTCATAAGAGTCTGACCTTTGATTTGAGGCTAAGATATGGCCTCACTAAAGGCAAAACTAAAGTACACAGTTTGTATACAGTTTGTATACTTTAAACAATTTGTTTTCTGTGCCCCTGCTCTTCTTGGCTCTAAAACTCTCCTGCACCTCCTTTAGGCATGCGTAGTGTCCTCATGCTCTCAACCTCCCCTTCTTAAAAAAACAAACAAAAAAACAAAAAAACTTAAGGCTCAGAAAAAGCCCTTGAACTCATTCACAGCCTTATACTGATAATCTACGCAGAACTACTCTTAATTTCATTCCAAGTTTGGACTTGACCTCCAAAGTCCTTCTGGTTCTAATCTATTCAGTTCAGTTCAATTCAATTAAAACAAAAAATGATTAAGCATCTACTATGTACAGGGGCAGCTAAGTGGTGAGTGGATAGAGTGTTTGGCCTAAAGTTAGGAAGACCTGAGTTCAAATCTAGCCTCAGATATTAGCTATGTGACCCTGTACAAGTCACTTACCACTATTTGCCTCGGTTTCCTCATCTGTAAAATGAGTTGGAGAAGGAAATGGCAAACTCCAGTCTCTTTGCCAAGAAAACCCCAAATGGCATCACAAAGAGTCAAACATTCTTGAAACAACTGAACAGCAACAATGTACAGGGACTTGTGCTAGTTTGTGGAGATACCAAGCCAAGAACAAAACAGTCCCTTCTCTCAATAACCTTGTGTTCTCCAGGAGAGGGAACACAACATGTAGCCAGATAAGTAAATAAAATGTATATTAAGATTAATTTCAAGAGGGAGAGAGTAGTAATACTGGAAGAAACAGGAACAGCTTCCAATAGCAAGAGGCACTTGGATGTGTGCTTTCAAGAAACCATCCAAGGATTCTATAAGACAGGGGTGATGGGAAACTACATGCCAGACATGGAAGGACCACTTGTGGAGGTAGGAGATCAGAATGGTCCACAGAGAAAACAGCTACTAGGATAATTTGACTGGAAGAGAGAACAGAGAGGTGGGAGGAGTAAAATGAAATACCAATAGGCTAGGCTTAGGATTTTGCATCTTATCCTAGAGTCAACAGAACAAAGAAACTGACATCTTTCCAAGCCCTGGAGCCTAAAGTTAAAGGAATTATTTATTAAAGAAGTGGTGGAGTTATTGGAGAGGCAGTAGGTTTTCTCACCCCAGAAACCATAGCATTACTCCCATCAGGGTACATATAGGGTGTATTAGGTCTGCCTTATGTGGCCTCATTCAAGTGCATTGCTTTCCTTAAGTTTTCGTAAGTTTGGATTCTTAATAAATACAACATTCCCAGAGGGAACGCTCAAGTAAATGCTGAATTGTCTACATTTTTCCATCAGTAGCCTTGCTACATGAAAATAAATTCTATTCTCATTTTTCTAGGAATAATAGAATGAAGGGAACAGGAAGATACAAATGGTTTTACTGCTCCAATTCTAGCAATTTATTTAAACAGACAGAAGGCAGGTCATCACAGAGGTCCTTCTTGAGTTTGGTGTGACACTATGCATTCTGTGGATGATAAATTGTTCACTTATTCCTAACAACCTCTATATGTCACAAAGCTCCTTCTCTGGTTTCTTTGCTATAGAAAATCCACTGATGATTTGCTTCTTGTGTAAAGACCTTCCCCAACCACCTCCCCAGACTCTCAACAAGTCCATCGGAAGAAGGTAAATATTATTTACTTACCAGTAAGGTCCATAGTGATTGGTCCTGGGGCAGTGTCACAGACTAGGGTGAGTCGAGTGACTACTACATTGGGAGCAGTCGGATCTGCAGAATCCAAAAAAGAATATTAAGTAGTTGATAAAGGCATAGAGATGGGAGATGTGCGTGTATGTGTATGTGCATGACAGAGACAGACAGAGACAGAGAAACAGAGAGAGACGGAGACAGATACATAGAGACACACATGGAGAAAGATAAAAGAGACATAGAGAGACAGAGACAGAGGGATAGAATTTTTTTTTCTGTGAAAACAGCTCAATTCAATCAACATTAAATGCTGGGTATTGGAAGCAGTGGCAATATAAAAATGAAACAGTCCCTGCTTTCAAGTGGGTGGGAGTATAACACACATATATAAAAGTAAATAATTATGGGACAGCTAGGTGGTGTAGTAGATAAAGCACTGACCCTATCAGTCAGGAGGACCTAAGTCCAAATCTGACCTCAGACACTTGACACTTACTAGCTGTGTGACCCTGGGCAAGTCACTTAACCCCATTGCCTTGCCCCCCCCCAAAAAAACTATAAAAAAGTAAATAATTACAAAGTATAAAAAAAGTAATGCATAGTAATTTCAAGAGGGAGAAAGTGCCAATAGCTGCCCTGTATGGCAGCCATGCTGAGCTTTGAAGGAAGCTAAGGATTCTCAATGGGCGGAACTGAGGGAGTTCACTCCAGGCATGGAAGACTCCACGTGCAAAATGCTGGAAGCCAGGGATGGACTGTCATGTTCAGGGAGCTGCTAGCTAGCAGGGCAGTTTGAATGGAATGAGAAGTAACATGAAGTAGGTGGAAAAGGCCGTGAAGAACACTTCATCAATCAAGAATGCTAAGCGTGAGGGTTATGAGGAAAGGATCTACCTGGATTTTGGGGGTGAGAGAAAGAGAAGAAAAAGAGGGAGAAAGATGAAGAGGGAAAGAGGAGGGGAAGATGAGAGGTGGGGAAGACGGAGAAAAGGAAAGTTTTATTTCCAAGTGTAACTCCAGGAAACTTTCTCTATATGTCACGTAGTTATTTGTACCTAAAAAAAGACTGATCACATTATTAACCCTGCACCACATAATTCAGTGTAGGACCTTTTCCCAGGGGCATATCCCGAAGGAACGCTGTTTATCAGTTACTCGTAGTGATAGCAATATACCCTCCAAAGACCCCCACCACGTACCTGCTACCACAGGCCCATCCCCTAGCAGAGTTTTCTTGTACTTGGCAAGACTTTCATCATCTTTGTCCATCTCCTGCAGCTCCTTTAGAGACTTCTGAGGTGGGGGCTTGTAATTAAGCTTGCCATCCCGTTCATCCTCCTCCTCCTCCAGGTGTGTTTCGGGGTCCTTTTCTGTCATTGTGATCTACTCCACAGAAAGGGGAGGACAAGTGGTTAGCCAGAGGAAACAGTTAGTAGATGTGAAGGATCTACGCTCAGCTATGAGCACAGTTCCTGCCTTGATTCAATAAGAGAATTCAGTTCAGTTCAAGAGGAATTTAATATGTACTAAGTACTATGCAAATTATTTGGCACTGCCCTCAAGGAGCTTACATTCTAACTGTAGAGGTGGGGGTGGGGAGGAATAACATGTATACAAATAAATGGATAATATATACAAAATAAACACAAAGTGACTTTATGGGGGTTGCTGGAGGAACAGTAACATCTGGAATGATCAGGAAGGGCCTTAACTAAGGCTTAAATGGAGCTAATAATACCAAGATGAAGAGATGAGGAAATAGAGTATTCCAAGCATGGGCTAACAGCCTGTGCAAAGATGGGAGATTGGATGCTATCTGCAGAGAGCAGATAGCAGGTTTATTTGGTTAAAATATAGAGTGTATGATGGAGAGTAATATGAAATCAGGCTGAAGAAATTTGTTGCAATCAAATTGTGAAAGGTGTTCAATGCCAAACAGAATACTTTGAACTTTATTCTAAAGGCAACAGGTGGAAGGAAGCTCGTGGGGGTAGGGGGGAAGAGGGGAGAATGTGATAGTTTAGGAATGACTAATCTAGAGGATGTGGGCAGCTAGGTGGCGCAGTGCACAGAGTGCCAGATCTGGAGTCAGGAAGACTCATCTTCCTGAGTTCAAATCTGGCCTCAGATGCTTCCTAGCTGTGTGACCCTGGGCAAGTCACTTAATCCTGTCTCCTTCAGTTTCCTCATCTGTAAAATAAGCTGGAGAAGGAAATGACAAACCACTCCAGTATCTTTGCCAAGAAAACCCTAAATGGGGTCATGAAGAGTCAGACATGACTGAAAAATGATTGATCAACAACAATCTATGGGGTAAAATAACTTAGATATCTGTATAGCCTGTCCTATGTAAGCAAATGTAAGGACACTCTTTTGGTGGTGCAGTGGTAAGAGTGGAGTAAATAAGGCCCAAGTTCAAATCTGGCCTCAGACACTTACTACCTTTGAGATGGTGGGCAAGTCACTTATCCTTTCAGTCTCAATTTCCTTATCTATAAAATGAAGGATTTGGACTCAGTGGTCTCTAAAGTCTTTATTTCTCTATTTATGACTCTATGGCTCTATTAGTCAGATCGTGGCAAGGGGAATAATAAGAACGGAAGCAGTGACAATTTATCACATAGAAGAGATAGAAAGGAGATTTGTTGAGTTGAATCACTGAGAATCACTACATGACTTTTGGTTCCTAAGAAACCAGAAACAAAGTTAGGGAAACAATTTGGAAATTAAACCAAACCTCAGACTTGAAGAAAGACCTTTTTACAGAATAATTTAAAAAAAAAAATCCTCCTCCTACATATCTTGGCTCAACAACTCCTTTTCAGTTAGATTACAACGACAATAAAATGTCAGTGTTTCATAACTCAGAACACAGCTCTTATTGCAGTGCTCAGGTCTGTTTCCTGTACAGGAAGGAAGCACGTGGCTTATTCCTGTGGCAACGCTTGCCTTAGCTTGAGAACCATTTAGAGCTCAAGAGGTTTGTTTTTGGAATTTAATAGAAATAGAGGTCTTAAACAATCAAGCCACAGAAAATGAAATTTAACAAGTCATAAAGGACATACCAAAGAATAAAACAACTCTAGTCTAAGACACATGTAAAGGAAAATTCTATCAAATATTAAAAGATCAATTAAAAACCTCTGCTTCATAAATTTTCACAAAATAAAACATTATACAAAATTCATTTCTAGACAAACATGGCTTTATTAGCTAATCCATGAAAGTGAAGAAAGAAAACTATAGACCAAAACTGCTAATTAATACATTAATGAGTACTGATGCAAAAATGTCAAATAAATTCCTAGCAAAGAAACTATTTATCATAACCAAGTTGGATTTATATTAGGGACTCAAGGTTGTTTCAATATCAAAAAAAGTTAACATACTTAGCCACATAAAAACAAAACTATGATTATATCAAATGCAAAAAAGATCCCCAAAATGCATTTATTCATGCTTAAACTCTAAAAAGTATAAACATGCAAGAGGCACTTTAATGATAAATTATATATATATAATATATATACACACACACATACATATGTGTGTGTGCATGTGTATGTGTATGTATGCGTGTGTATGCCAAAACCTAGCATTATTTGCAATAGGGAAACATTAGAAGCTTTTCTAATAAATACAAGGGTAAAACAAGGATGCTCCCACTCCTCACTGTTTTTTAATGTAACCCTAAACATGCTAGCAATAGTAATAACAACAGAATGAAATTAAATGGATAAACATTGACAAAGAGGAGATAATTGTTACTATTTGCAGATGACTTAGAAAACTCCAGAAAATTAGGAAAGAGTCTGATTGAGACAATAGCTTCTATAGAATAGCAGTATACAAAATAAATTCACAAAATTGTCATTATTTCTATATAGGAATAACAAAATCTTGGAGACAATAGAGGAAACCCCATTCAAAATAAGTACAAAATGAATAAAATATTTGGTTATTAACCTACCAAGGCAATTCAAGATCCATAAATACAATTACAAAGCATAAAGTAATAAATAAGAACAAACAATTGGAGGAGTATTCATTGCTCATGGTTAAGCCATTTCAACAGGATAAAAATGATCTTACTAAGTTAATTTACAAATTTAATGCTATGCCAAATCAAGTTATCAAAAGGTTGCTTTATAAAGCTAAACAAAATAGAATTTTAAGGAAATAAAAAGGAAATGAAGGAGGAACAGAACTTTTAGACCTTAAATTACATTTTAAAGCAGTAATCATCAAAACTACTGGTGCCAGTTCAAAAATAGAAAAATAGATCAGTGCAACAGAATCACAATCAAACTTAACAGCCCAACTGTTCAATAAACCTAAGTATATAAACCACTTGATAAAGAATTTTCTATTTAACAAGAACTACTTAAAAAACTGAAAAATAGTCTGGCAGCAAGTAGACTTAGATCAACACTTTGGTCTAAATATACCATAATAAAGCTCAAAGTGACCATACAATCTTAATATAAAAGGACACTTTAAAAAAAATAGAAGGAAATAAGATCATGTACCTTTCATAGAGTTTGCTAGGGGGAGAATTCTTTGTTTTAAAATAATTTTTACCGATATCTTTTATCTTTATATTTTCTAAATCTCCCTCCTATATACATACTCCTTTTCTTCCTCCCATAAAGCCATCCCATATAACAAAAAATTTAAGAGCACAAAGGAGAGAAAAAAATCAGCAAAATCTATCAGCACATCAAAAAATTCAGACAATATATGCACCGTTCTACAACTATGGATCATCCACACACACACACACACACACACACACACACACCTACAAAAGTGTAGCAGAAGGTGTTTTCTCATGTCTCTTCTTTATCAATCAATCAATAAACATTTATTAAATGCCTACTATGTGCCAGATACTAATGTTAATCAGTAGGGATACAAAAAGAGGCAAAAGATAGTCCTTGCTCTCTAGGAGCTTAAAATCAAAAGGGGAAACATGTAAATATATATATTTACAAAATATATACTTGGATTATAAGGAATTAAGAAGGGAGTAAAAGGATGAGGAGTCAGTCTTGTTTGTGTGACTTTATAACATTCATTTTCAATAGTTTTATGCTTTTTCCATTTAAATTATTGGATTTATTGTATATATTGCTTGCTTGGCTCTGCTTACTTCACTTTGAATCTGTTCTTGCAAATTTTTCTGTGCTTTTCTCTATTCATCATATTCATTGTTTCTTATAGCACCATAAAAAATCCATTATACTTATGGTTTAGAAGTGACTAAAAAACTTAATTGATGTACTTTGTTTTCAGTTCTTTACTACCACAACAAGTATTGTTATAAATATTTTGGTGAATATGGAGATTCTTTGTTTTATATGGATCAAAAAGTTCACTTTTAACCCTTTTATTTGCATAAAAAAGACAAAATAGGGCATTTTAATTACATTCCAATGTAATTAAATAGTTTTTGCATCAATAAAATCAGCATATCTTAGACAAGAATGGAAACTGTTTATTGAGAAAAACATCTTTGCATTAAATATTTCTGAAGTCTGACATGTAAGGAATACATGGAATTAATAAAAAACATATAAGACACAAAGTCATTCCACAATGGTTAAATGGTCAAAGGAAATGAACCAAAAATTCTCAAAAGAGGGTTTTCAAACTGTGAATAGCCAGATCAATGAATGCTCCAAATTAATAATAAAAAGAAACATACAAATCAAAACAATGCTGATATTTTACCTCATATTTAGCAAAGTGGTAAAACTGATAAAAATAGTCAATTTTGAGGGATGGCAGGAAGACAAGCACACTAATGCACTGTTAATAAAGTTATGAATTAGTCTAAGCATTCTAGAAGTCACTTTAGAATTGATGTTAAAAAATGATTAAAATATTCATATCCTTTTCCCCAGACAGTCTAGTGCTAGGCAGTGGCCTCCAGGGAAATCAAAGACTAAAAGAAAGTTCTCATATATACCAAAATATTCAAAGCAGCATCTTTTTGTAATAAAGAACTAGAAACAAAATAGATATCGATCGATAAGGGAATGGCTAAACACATTATAGTACATGAATGTAAATAAGATACTATAAATAAGAAGAACTTAAAGAAGCACAGGAAAACTTATATGAAATTATTTTTGTTGTTTAGTTGTTTTTCAGTCATGTCTGACTCTTCATGACCACATTTGGGGTTTTCATGGAAGAGAGATTGGAGTGGTTTGTCATTTCCTTCTCTAGCTCATTTTACAAATGAGGAAACTGAGGCAAACGGACTTGCTCAGGGTCACATAGCTAGTGTCAGGCTGGATTTGAACTCAGAAAGATGAGTCTTCCTGACTCCAGGCCCAGCACTGTATCACCTGTGCTACCTAATTGCCTCATATAAATACAGAGTGAAATAAATAGATCCAGGAAAATAACATATAAAATGACTACAAATATAAATTGAAAGAGCAACAACAAAAATTGAAACTAAATGTTATGTAATTGTAATGACCAAGTTTAGCCCCAGTGAAGAGATGAGAAAATGCATTTCTCCTCATTAATGGTCAAGTGGGGGGGGAGATCATTATTACATATACTGAATTGCATTTGAAATGTTTAGTTTTGGTGAACTGTCTTTTTAAAACTTTCTTTTAATGTATTTTTTTTATAAAGGAAAGCTCCCTGGAGAATAAAGAGGAAAGTGATGTACTTGGAAATTAAAGTGATATAAAAACAAAAGGTATCAATAAAATTAAAATGTTAAAAGTAAAAGTAGTCACATTTCCAAGAGAAACTTAACGAAGAAAAGAACAGAGATCACCCAGGATAGTATTTCCCAAGACTTCAAAATGAAGATGAAGTTGCTAATTGTTAAGTAAGTGATATAGATGGTTGCAGTAGACAGCAGCTGGCTTCATGGACTTCATAGAGTAACAGTAAAAGCTGAAAAGTATTTGAGTAAAGATAATCATCTATTTGGTGATTGCCAAGGATGTCCGAGGCATATGTGGGAACAAGGAACTCAGAATTTGAAGTAACTCTAGAATAATGGCTTTGAAAGAAAACTCTCATATGTGGCAGTAGAATGGAGGTGCCAGGGTCCTTTTACTACAGCTAAAGTGCAAGGATAGTGAGGTACAGATGACCTCATGTCTCCTTCATCTCTAAGTTTATATGATCCTGTCTAAACAGATATTATTTTTGGCCAAATACGGCAATAAACCTCATGTTTATCATTAAATGAGTCTGAGGGTCAGGAGAGAATTGGAAGAGAGTCATGTGATGTAGACAGTCAGAGAATGTTCAGGAATATAACAAAGAACTAGTTTGTTCTAATAAGACAAGGAGGAAAAAAAGATAGTAAGCTACATGAACCAGAAATCTTGGTGTGGTACAAGCCCACACCGGATTTGGATCAGAAGAATAAGAATAAGAAACAGATCAGTGATTTCACTCATATAGGGAACAACTCCCTCTACCAAAGGAAGTTTAAACATCTTTTCTACAATTTACAATTGGTGAGAGTGGCCTAGAGCACTGAGAGGTTAAATTACCTGCCCAGAGTCACACAGACACTATGTGTCAGAGGTAGTCTTTGAACTCAAGTCTTCCTGGCTCCAACACTAGTTCTCTATCCACTATACCATGTGGCTTTTCAGGAGTCAAAGCCCTGCCTTGGTCATTTAGAAGATGGTGTCACCATAGGAAGTACATGGGACCTCTGTGGTCCTCACTTTCCTCATCCATAGACTAAATGCTGTCCAAGGTCCCCATCTAATTTAAGATTTTGTGATTTTCTGAAACCCTCTGCTGCCTATACAGAGCTGAATGAGAGAAAGGGAAAAAATCAATATAGTTATTAAGAGGTTAGGGAAAGCACAGAATAAGTCAGGAAAAGTTTCATTTTCAAATCAAATCAACAGATATTTGTAAAGCACTTACTTAAGTGCAAATTGTGCAAATGAATGTTCTTACATGGCTTAACAGTTAAGTCACAAAGGTAAAGGAAGGACAAATCCTCCAAATCTTATTTATCTCCTACCAAATCTCCCAGGCCCTGACAGCTGGATTCAAGGATGAGCTTTTTCAGCAAAATGAAGCACAGTTGGGCAGGAATGACAACTCTGCTTCAGAAACCCTGATTAAACCCATGACTCAGCTTAGACTGCAGCCAACGAACTTGCTCATCCCTTCAACATTTTCAGATGTTAAAGATACAAGGGGTTCTTGGTGGAGGGGGAAAGGGGAAGCATGACCACAGAAACTGACACAGGAGAGGAAATGCTCATATAGACTGTGAGCAACTCTTTCATTAGGATGCACCTCATTTTCAATCTATTTCATTTTGGGTTATTCTTTCTTTTGAACTGGCGATCAGAAGACCTGAGTCTGTACTGGCTTTGTCACTTCCCAGCTATGTGATTTTATACAAATCACTTGACTTCTCTGGATCTGTTTCTTAAATATACAATGAGGGTATTGAGGTAAGGCATGATAGATATGAAGAATTTAAAGAAAAATGAGATGTATTAGAAAGAGACAAATTGAAGAAAGAAGAGCCAAAAGGACAATATGCTTAAATGCTATGACAATGCAAATATTATCATCAAAGAGATGCAATGAAACTCTGGTCAAAAGTCAGCAGTCAAACTTGGAACATTATATTATCAAAATTAAAGGGCACATTTCTCCTTTCTGTTACATGTAAATTAACTGTTTTCATTAAATGTTCTTTGCAAGGGGATTTATTTTACATGTTTGTTAGGAAATGTCTGCTACGTGAAAAAAAAGTATTGATAATTTTTTAAAGAAAGCATTATAGAAAGCAGACTAAAAAGAACAGAAATAACAGATAGCCTTAAAGGTCATGAGTTACATCAGTTAACCTGCAAACACTCTTAAGACTTAAAAAAGTACTAATTCATATTAAAAAACAACAGCAAATAGAAAGAGAGGATTGAGCTAGTCAATTTCCAAGGTCCCTTTCAGCTCTAAAATTATCTATTATTTTCCTTAGAACTCTACCGTATCATATCTATAATTCTAAATATTTAGAAATTCAGTTATTTATTTATGAAATTATACATACAAATGCCCATATATTTGTCATTTAATATATATAGATGCTTATTAAAATATAACACATGTCACTATAGGAGTTCCTTTTAAATAATTTCAACTTTTTCCCAAAGCCCCAGCCAGAATTATGTTCCATATTTCATATTACATATGTAAATGTACAAAGCATATGTGTATACATGCATATTATAGGTACATATATATGCAAATGAGCATAAATGTATGTAGAGATATACATACATATATGGATAGGGCCTAGGCCTATGATTTCTTTTGTGCCAAGCTCTCCTACTGAGGAATGTCTATGAAGAACAGCACATTTTTTCAGTCTCAGGGAGTTGCCTAGGGGATTGAGAGGTTAAATGACTTTCATGCGGTCACACAGCATGTCAGCATGTGTCACAAATGAGACTTGAACTCAAGTGCTCCTACTTCAAAGTTCAGCTCTATCTACTAAGCCATGCTGGCTCATGTGTGCATGTATGTATACATGCAATGTCTATGTGTGTATATATCATTTAAATATACTCATATATAAAATCTATATTTTTACATATAGAAATAAATATATTTTATACACACATTTATATAATTAATTAATTTATTGGGTATGTGTTCTTTAAGCATACTACCATGTGCAAAGCACCCCTATTAAGGATTTAAAGATAAATAGTGGGGCAGCTAGGTGGTGCAGTGGATAGAGCACTGGCCCTGGAGTCAGGAAGACCTGAGTTCAAATCCAGCCTCAGACATTTGATGCTTACTAGCCATGTGACCCTGGGCAAGTCACTTAACCCCATTACCTAGTTTAAAAATGAAAAAGATAAATAGTAATATTCCTTTACTTTTCTGTACCTCTTTACAAAGTACTTTGATATGTGTGTGTGTGTGTGTCCTGTGTATCTTCATGTAATCTTCACAACAATCTTGTGATAAAGATGTATTACCATTAGTATTACCATTTTACATATGGCCACTAAAGTTCTTGGAGACCAAATGATTTGCCAAATGTCATATAATTAATAAATTCAAATCTGAGATTAGAACCCATGTCTCAACTTCAACTTTGGTTCTTTTCCCACTACACCCCACTGCCTCTCAATGCAGTGGGAGAGCTGGTTTGGAGCCGGGAAGAATACCAAGGCCAGAGTCCTTTCAAGCAGGGCTTTACTGCTGTAAAAGCAAATGGAACCAAGCAGCTCAGGATACTGGTTGGTTGTTAGAACAGAGAAGGAAGACTTGGCAGGGGGGGAGCAGAGTGACATTATAGGTAGTGGGGAAGGAGGAACAGAGAAGGTCTGCCCCTATGGGTGTGACAAGGAAAGTGTCCATGTGTGTAGGCATGAGTGTTAAACATCAGCAAATGCATGCTGGGAGCTGTAGAATTTACATAGTCATGAGATTATAATTAGGGTTGACATGGCACAAAGATTGTTCTTGGGGCAAGAAAGGATGCACTGCACAGTCCCTAAAGCACAAGGCAGCTAACTGTCCATTGGAGGAGGAAAGAGACTTTCAGACCACAAGGGCCTCACAGGGGTCTTGGGGGCCAGTGCTAGGATGTATTATAAAATCACAGGGAAGAAGAAAAGAAGAAAAAAAAAGACACTGCCTTTATGTCTGAATTCCTCTACTTTTTGTTTTTTAAGAGAAGGGGAGAAGGCTCAGTCTCAGGGTCTACTTCTTGCTGAAAAGTGGCATCATGAGCACGCTCAAAGAAGGGAAAAGTGGGATGCAGCTGCTGCCCACTTTGTTTCAGCAGTCAGCAGCCTTTTGGATGACCATCTGTAGGGGAAGTTCCTAGAGGCGAGAAGACAGAAATTTTATAAACAAGTTAAGTAATGCTGGCTGAAAATTAAGAAACCAATAAGAACACAGAAGGCTACAGCCAGGGGAATAAGGAAGGCTACAAGCCAATTTTTCTAAGCTGGTGAGGATCGGGCCTTTTTGTGGAGGCACTTGGAGGCTGCTTTGGCCTTGGAAATGACAGACTAAATTTGGCCGAATTGATTAACATAAAAGCAGCTCTCTTGCCCTAGATAGGCACATACACCACCTTACACTGAAGTCAAAACGTCCAGAGCTCTGTGGTTTTGGAATACTACCACAGCCAAGGATTGTTGTTGGCGGTTCTTAAGAGCTTTTAGACCTGAGGAAAGGCAGTCATTGACTGGGACAATTTCTTCAGAAAGTTGAGAACACTGTGTGGAAGAGGTGGTTATGGCTCCAATTCCCATCCCTAGGCCACCAAGAACTCCCATTCCTGTCAGAGGGGGAATGAAAGGAAGGGCTTGTTTGGTTCACCCTTTGTTGTTAATAGGGTGATATGTGACCTTTGGGTGGGCAATGGGGATAGAAGGGTCCAGGGCGGTTATGTGAGGAAAAGCATAGGCTAAGCAGCATCTTCCTGACCAAAAGGGTGGTAGGGTGCAGAACAAATTTATTCCGCAGGTGAAGAAAAGGCCAGTAGAGGGTGAGGTGAAATGAAGAAAGAAACATTGGTCAAACCCATCACTTCATTAATGAAGATGTTGGAGTGGGACATCAAAAGGGCCATGGAGGGATTGGGAATTGGATTGAAGGTATGGTCCCTGACTGTTGTGGACTGACATGTTACCAGAGGCAGTATGGAAGGCCCAGAGGTATCCCCGGGTAAGGTCCCAAACCATGGGAGGTACTGTATTTAGAAATCTGCAGCCATCTGGGAGGCTGGGAGTTCTGTAGGTTGTATTGAGCAAGTGGTAGGGATCTGCATGGAAGCCATTGGGGTGGCCCTGGCAGTAAATGACCCAGTCAGTAAATGACCCTGGCAGTAAATGATTCCATGAATCTGTAAGGAAGGTGGCTTTTAAGGTGGCTTGTCCAAGGGCCACAGTCTTTCGAGAGGGGCTGCCTCCATTGAAACCTGTACCATCTGTTTGGACAGGTGGTCAAGTTGTAAGTGACAGTATGTGTGCAGAGGTCCAGTGGAAGGGATCCAACTTCTGGACCAGAGGTGTTAGCAAAGTAGCAGAAAAGGAAAGTTATATTTGGAGGGAGAGATAGGTTAGTATAGGTTGGTCTTGTGTATGGGGCGTCTGGGCTTGGCACAACCCCAGCCTCATCCATCCCGGATGAAAACACACTTGTGCAATTGAGTGGTGGGCATTGCTAATTACACGCCATGCCGGTTATATCCACGACTGTGTCCCCCCAGTCATTTGCAGTTGCAGGGAGTACAGAAACAATGTCCAAAGGACCAACAGGAGAGGTTAAACATACATACTGTGACATTGGCTACAGAGAGGAGAGGGTGGCTGCAAAGGGCCATAGGGCACAGTGAAAGAACAAGACAAGACAAGAGGAGCGTGGCAGCAGGGGTCAGGTGGGTGCAGACTCAGCACAGGAGATGAAGGGCCTCAGGCAGCTAAGAGGGAACGGGCCATCCTTTGCACCATTCCCAACAAGAACACAAGTAAAGAAGGAAGAGTAGGACAATAACAAATAGTAGTGAGTCTTGGTTGAGAAGCATTAAGTTTGAACCTTTTTAAAAAGGAAGTGCAAATCCTCTGCTGGTTCACAGGAATAGAAGGGGTAAGCTGTATTAGGATCAGGGTCCTCTGCAGGTTTGACTCTAGTCCAATGGGTCCAAGTGGGCTGTCCATCAAGCTTCCTTGCTGTGAAAATTACCTTGAAAGGGCCCTTCCATTTGGGCAATAGATGGGAGTGATTTTGGTTTTTGTGCCAGTCTTTCAAATAAACTAGGTCACCTGGTTGGTAAAGGGGGCTAAGAGATCTTTCGCTTGGTCCTGGAGAGGTTGAGTTGATATATTCTTGAGGGGTAACCCTCATATGTTTTAATTGGGTAACATACCAAGAAAGTGAAGAAATGTCAGAGTCAAGAAAGAGATCTATAGTGAGAAAGGGGCATCCATAGAGGACCTTGAAAGGGCTCAACTTAATGTCTTTTTGGGGTATAATTCTGGTATGGAGGAGGTAAATGGAGAGAAGTTTAACCCAATCCTGCTTGGATTCTTTTCTCATTTTGGTAAGGGTTTGTTTGAGAATCTGGTTAGCTTTCTCTACTTTCCCTGAGGACTGTGGGTACCATGTGGTGAGGAGATGGAAAGTGATACCTAGAGCTTTTGAAACTTCCTGGGTAATCTGGGAAGTGAAGGCAGGGCAGTTATCCATGGTGCTGAATAGGCTGTAAGAGAGGCAGAGGACAGAGAGTGCCCTTGGGGTTAGCTTTAGCGCAAGTGGCACAGGCCTAACAGACATGTTTTAAGGTCTTAGAGAGTTTGATAAAGTTAGAGAGGGCCTTATGACCAAAGTGGGTGGTATCATAGAGAAAGCGAAGAAGTTTCCATTGGAGGGGCTTAGGGATGAACAGGTGGCCTGTAGGATCAGCCAGCCAGCCAGAGTCAGAAAGGTGAAACACCTTTGATAGAGCTGTATGAATTCCCTCTTTGGCATAGGAAGGGGGGATGTACACTTTGGGCAATGGAAGGGAAGGAAGGGATGGGTTGGCAAGGAGAATGGAAGGGGCCTCTTGAGCTGTGCTATGAGCAACTAAGTCAGCTAGTTGGTTCCTATGAATCACCTCAGAGTCGTCATTTTGGTGACCCCTACAATGCATGATGGAGACCTGAGAAGAGAGCTGGATGGGTGAAAGGTCCATGATCTGGAGTCCATGTTTGACAGGGTACCCACTGGATGTGAGAAGGCCCAGCTCTTTCCAAATAGCTCCAGGGGCATGGAGAATGTGGAAAGCATATTTTGAATCAGTGTAGATATTGAGGCGCTTCCCTTTTCCCAATGTAAGGGTCCATGTCAAAGCAATGAGCTTGGCCTTCTGGGCAGAGACAGAGGGATCAAAGGAGCCTGAATCGATAGTCTCGAGAACCGAAATGACTGCATAGCCCAAGTAGTAGGTGTCATCAACTATGAAACTAGAGCCATCAGTTAACCAGAGGGCGTCCAGATTGGAGAGGGGGTTGTCTCTTAGGTCAGGTCAGGGTAAGTAGGAGTGTTCAAGGATCTCTTCACAGGAGTGAAAAAGAGGGGCCTCTAGAAGGGGTGGTAGCAACATGGCGGGATTCAGGACAGAACAAGTTTTCAGGGCGAGGTCAGGGTAGTTGAGAAGAAGGGCCTGGTATTAGGTCACGTGTTCATTGGAAAGCCACTGGCACCCTTTAGCCTCCAGGATGCCTTGGATGGGGTGTGGGGTACAAATATCAAGAGGCTGTCCTAGGGCTAATTTGGCAACCTCATTTATCAGAAGGGCAGTGGCTGTGACTGCCCTGAGGCAGGAAGGCCAACCAGAGGCAACAGGGGTAAGAGCTCTGAAGAAATAGGCGACTAGGTGGGGATCTAAGCCAAGATAGGCCTTCCCTTGGGCCCTGTCAGTCTGAGTCCTAGAATCTTGGATGACAGGGTACTGGGAGGCTGGCTTCCAACCCCCTGAAAGTCCACTGTGGGGAGCAGTCCTGCTTCCAATGGTCCTCCTGCTTGCACAGGGGGCAAGGACTTGGTGGCTGTCAAGGCCTGGAGGATTTCAGGGGGCAATCTCTGGACCAATGACCAGGTGTATTGCAGGTTGAAGCAGCTATTTCCACCACCCTTCTGAAGGGATCCATTCACCATGACCAAAGTGGTTGTCAAAGCCTGGGCAGTTGCTTGAACCTTTTCTCTTATTCTTTTATCCTTCTCCTTAGCCTGGGTTCTTTGTTAAATACTTTGAGAACAATCTGAAACTTGTCCTGGAATGGGGTTTCAGGACTCTTCTTTAGCTTTTGGCACTTCCTACAAACGTCATAGGCTGAATTATTAACGAAATTTAACCCTAGAATGGTTGCTCCCACGGGGTACTCGGGGTCCAAATCTGTGTATTTTCACATTTCCTCAAGGAGGTGGTCCCTGAACATTGCTGGGTTCTCCCCTTCCTCCTGCACTATCTCATTAAGCTTATTGTAATTAAACTGCTTCCAGAGGGCAGTTTTGGTTACTTTAAGGATGCAATTTAGCATATGATCTTTTAGGTACCTATCTCCAGCATCAGTATGGTCCCATTTAGGATCAGACTTAGGGACCGCATCCTCCCCAGTAGGGTATCTCCCAGGAAAGCAAATAGCAAGCTATTCTCCACATGCTTGGGCGGCCTCCCAAATCATCCTTTTCTTTTCTATAGTATAGCATTTGGACAGAATGAAGTTAATGTCTGACCATGAGAAATCAAATTGAAGGGGAATTTCCTCTAGTTCCTCTTGAAATTTGGTGGGGTTTTCCAAGTGCTGGATTAATCTTTCTTTGAATTGTAACAGATCTGAGACTGAAAAACGGACATGGACTCTTGTATGGCCTCCCGAAGGGTCAGGTATGGGCATTGTAGGTGCAGGTGGTAGGGAGACAGGGTTGGGCAGGAAAGGAGGAGGGAGAAGATATGGGGTCCCCCCCCATGTGTGAAATAGTGAGGGTTCTGATCCCTCTGCATAAGAGGATGGTGGGGCTGAGGGAACTGGGGACTGCAACATCTTGTGGACGTACTGATAAGGGTCCAATTGAGGGGTCTTGGGAGTTAAAATGGGGTCATCTAAAATATCAGGAGACTTATTTAAGACTTTCTTTGAGTCTGTTTTAGGGATGGGTTCAAGATCCTTAAGAGCTATAGGGGGCCCAAATTGAACATTCGCTAAGAACATTTTATAATTCTCCCAAATACCAAAGCCAGAATCCTTTCAAGCAGGGCTTTATTGTAAAAGCAAATGGAACCAAGCAGCTCAGGATACTGGTTGGTTGTTAGAACAGAGAAGGAATGGAGGTTTTTATAGATAGTGGGGAAGGAGGAACAGAGGATGTTCCCTATGAGTATGACAAGGAATATGTCCATGTGCACAGGCGCAAGCATTAAATATCAGCAAATGTATGCTGGGAGCTGTAGAATTTACATAGTCATGAGATTATAATTAGGATTGACATATCACAAAAGTCGTTCTTGGAGCAAGAAAGGATGCACTGCATTTGCGCTTGCATGAGGGTTGGGAAAGTTAGGGAAAGCACAAGGTAGCTGTTCATTGGAGGAGGAAAAAGACTTTCAGACTGCAGGGGCCTCACAGGGGTCTCAGGAGCGAGCACCAGGATGTGTTATAAGATCACAGGGAAGAAGAGAAGAAGGGAAAAAGGACACTGCCTTTATGCCTGCATCAAGACACTCCTTGCTTTCACTGAACATACATAGTCTCACAAAACTTTCTCTCTTCACAATTTCTGGAGTCAAGCTGAAGTGAGCTCATTAGTTTGGAGGAAGTTCCTTTATACTTGTAATTATATCATCCTCTAATTGCTCTGTTTCCTGCCTCCTCTTCCTCTAGCATTCTTACCAATTTCAAACGCAAATGATTGTGAAAATAAATGAAAGAGGAAGAGGAGAATGTAGTATCAGAAGCATATAATTTTTAAACTTCATCTTATCTTCTTTTCATCCTGTTGAACCCACCTACTCTTCCATGCATAGCAATTTTCTAGAGTGAGGATAGAGTTGCATTAATGTCCTCAATCTGGAAAATTCAGGCACCAAAGTTCACTTTGTCTTCAGTGAAGGAATTTATTTTAAAATTATCCAGATAACTGTCTCCATTTTCCTGTGCACTTAGTTTGCATAAACTCAATTTTATTGATACCCAATTAAAAAAATTATTTACCCAACAAAACACTACTAAACATTGAGAATGCTGAGATACTGACTTGTACTCTTCAGGTTAGACACAGAAAACAAATAAACTTAAGCTTACCTGTGCCACAAGTTTTGCCTAGGACAGACCAATATAAATAAGCATATCCTGTCTAATGCCATTACTTGGTTTCTTAAAAATATATGTATATATATTATTAAGCAAAATAATGATGGAGAACAGTTCTTTTCCAGTAGGTTTAGTTATAAATAAATTAATAATGGCTTTATTGCAAAATTATCTTGGTCAGACAATGTGGAACATTTCCACGCTTTTCACTGTGGCATCTTCAGGAAGTCAGAGGAGAAAAATACAAGTGCTAACTCCTCCCAATCAAAAGACTGAGCTGACTGGTGTGACTAGGGGATTTAGACCAAATCTTGTATTTCCTTTTGAATCTGGTGACCCATTTAAACAACTTGAAAACACTCGAAACCAAACAGACTGAGAGAAAGAATTAGTCACTCTGGCTGTTTTGGTTAAGATTGATACCATAATGGTTAATTCAGTGTAGGGTGACCACTGTTTTAGTGTATCCCCTCACTTTCCCACTGTTTTTGTTTGTTTATTGTTATTAGTGGTGGTGGTGGTGGAATAGGCGCCACCATAGGCATCCATGACCCTTGGGAGCTGACTGAATGGACATTAAATTTTTATTCCCACAAGACTTACAATGTACTCTCTGGATGTGTCAGTATTTCCTTCGCAAAAAATAGAACTCATTTCTTTGAGGAGTATGAAAGGGACAAGGGGTTCTGGGAATTATGAGGACTGTTTATAATCTGAATAAACATTAAAGTAGGGATAGAACTATTATATTTTTTTAACTTCTTCACAGACAGTTTAATTTTAGATTCCATTTGCTGTTCCCTTTCTTAATCGAAGCTAGAGGTCAGCTGTGGATGCTGAGAAATGTCAGCAGAGGGGACAAAGTCAGAGCCGGGGAGGAAATCCTGATGAGCAATATTATAACTTGTGGAGGCCAAGATGAATCCCAGAAACTGAGCTTACTAGAGTGTGTTGAATGATATAGAATATTTTATAGAGAGTGGTTGTTAGGGAAAGGGAGGAGTGCTGAAGGGCAGAAGACCTAATTACCTCTTAAGTACAAGTAGAAAATGCAGAACTGTAGGGGTGAGCGTCTAAGCAAATATGTTCATTTTACCTTCAATTCAGGCAGCTCTATTCTTCCCAGCCCAGAAGACAGGAACAATTCAGGCTCATCTCTGGGGATACAGATCTAGGATAGGGCATGCCTCAAATGCAGAGGTTTTTAGAATTATAATAATAATAATAAATTATAAATAATAATTAATTAATATTATTTTGCTCATGACACAGTATTCTTTTCAGTGAAGATTCAAGGTACGTTAAATGTTTAATGGTTAACGGAGCAGGTTTTCCCAGAGAGTGAGGCCATTACCAAGGCTTTCAGATTCCTTTGCCTTTCCTTAACCTTAACCTTCCCCCATCCAGTCCTTTCTCTTTACTTTCTCAGAATTCACAGGGAAGGAAATAATGAAGGCTTTGCTCCTCCAAGTGCTTCTCCAGCCTTGCAAACAGAGGAAAGCAGATAGTAAACTCCAGCTGGGGACAAGAGTTGAGGAACATGGAAGTCTCAGAGGTCTGTGAACATGTTTTAAAAATATTCTCACTGCTGTAGCTCAATATAATTGGCTTCCTTGGCAATCTATGTATTTTATTTTATAAATTTAAAAACATTCTTCTGAGAAGTCCATAGGCTTCATGAGACTGCGAAAGGGGTACATGATACAAAAATGGTTGAGAATCTGCAAATCTAGAGCCTATTGAATTCTGCTCCTAAGAGGTCTGAGGAGTTGGCTTCCTTTTAATATTCTTAAATCACCTTAAACCACCTTTTAAGCAGTACTCCCACATGATTCTGTGATGTGGCTGTAGTCTCGTCTCCCCGGGGTTGTGTTAGATAAGGGATTCTCCGTAGCTGCTCCCTCCTCCCCATCCTAAGAAGAGGACAGATGCCCAAAAGTTAGGGCTAAGCCAGAATCATGAAATTCAAGTCTGAAGGGAGTAATGTTTTGTCAGAAACTAAAAAACTTGTGGCTTTATCATGTAACCTCAGTAGCATAACTACAGTAAGCAGAGTTCCATTCTCTCTGCTTCTTGCCGATACCAAGTGACTTTTCCTGCCTGACTGATGCTTCTTATCAGCATATTCCTTACAACTGAGATTTATATGTAAGGAGCAAGAAGAACAGAAGGAAAGAGAAGTGATGTATTGAAGAGCTGCCTAAATCAGTACCAGATAAGCAGTAATAATAATAACGTAATAGTTACTGATATTCTCTAAAAAGGTAGATCTGATAATATACATTAAATGTAAAAACATGAAAAGAACACAGCACACTTTTAATGATTACGTGTGTTTAGAAAAGAAGACTTTAAGTAAGCAAAATTTTCTAGTTCTACCAGTCTCTGGATGTGGAACTCAAAAATGGTAGGGTTTTCTACAGAAACGTAACAACCGGCACTGAGGAATGTAGTTCATTTTGACAGTTATGAGGACTTGGAACCAACAAAACAGTTGCTTAAGTCATGTGATTGAAAAACACTCTCCCAATGACCACTTTAGAAAACACCTTCCTAGGTAATTATTGTCCCTGCCTTTCCCTACCTTGGACGTCTTCTTCCTGCTGGCTGCACTGTTCAAGTCACATTGCTTTTTGAAGAATCCCTCAAGATATTTCTCCTCCTACAAAGTTACTTTCCTAGGCTGAACTTTAATGGTAAATGAATCCTTCATATCAGGGTCCCCTAACCTAGCAGTAAATCCCTGCCTACTAAAGCATAGTATTAACGTGAGAGTAACCTGTGGGATTTCTAGCAGTTTTACTTAAGACCTTATTACTATGAATAAAAAATATCAAGGGTAGGGATTAGACTCATTAAATTCTATATTTATAGAATAGTTCACTATTCTGCAACTAATTTTTTGAACTAATACACAGTACTAATGCAATCTGTTTGTTTCTATGACAAACGTATACATAGCAGAAATTCAATAGTAAGATTAACAAAAAACAAAAAAAAACACAAAAAAATTGAACAAAATGCATAAAAAACCATTATTTCCCCTGCTTCTTTCTTCTTAACACATGAATACTTAGCCATCTTTTCTTCTTTGAACATCCCTGCAGTGTTAGGCCACAAAAGAGAATAACTCGTCATATAGAGAAATTTTTACTGTAAGCAATTCAAACCGTGGGGAGTACGGCATGATATTAGCCCCTCCCCCTACTGTTACCTGGGGGGGGAACCTGGGAAAAATTAAATCTATCACAAGAAGTCACCAGTCCAACACCCAACCTTGGCCAAATCTAGAGATTAATTACAGGCCAGATTAAAATATAAACAGAAAGTACATTTCAAAGATGGAGAGTTGAAGAAGGGGACTCAATAAGCACCTATGTATATATGATAGAAATTGCTGTGATCCTCACAATAGCCTAGTAGAGTAGGGGTCATTGAAAGATGACTGACTTGCCCAAGGTCACACAGCTAGTGTTAAGACATCAGTCACCCTGTGAGGTGACCAATACAGCCCTCTAAAAGATCAAAATGATCCATTATCCTAGCATACAAAGAAAGAGCTAGATTCTGTTTCAATTTTTCAGAAGCCTGAGATTTAGTACAGTTTGTGTGTGTGCGTGTGTGTTTTCTTACTTATTATCATATTTGATCTGTTTTCAATAACCTCATATGTAAAGGAGTAAAAATATGGCAGCATAGCATTTGTCTCTCTGCCCAGCTGGCCATAGGATTTTATTACGTTTTTTTTTTAGTCTTAGAAATACTAGGAAAGCACTCTTGGTTAATAAATAACAATGTGTCCTACCAGCACGTCCCCTTTCATTGTTAAACTCCATTGTACTCTATGGTGGTTGCAGTTTATAGATTTCCCTTAAATCACCAAAAAGCACATATATGAGAGCAATTTAAATTTGGTGAACACTGAGCCATTTTTGTCTACTCTTAAAGTCTGCTTAAAAACAGGAAACCACATTTCTCCACCGCAACCCACCATCCACTGAGATGTTCCATATCAGGTTTGACTTATAGTTTTCCAACCACTCCTAAATTTGGCCTGGTGCCTGCTTTTATCTTAATAGGGTACCCTTCTCTGGACACACAAGCACGCACATAGCTTCCACCTTTGCCCATCACTAAGGAATCTGGGCTGTGGGTGGCAGGGGTCTGGCCTCTCATCTCTCTCCTCAGGGTTATCTCTGACTTATTTGCTATAGCTCAACTCTGACTTCCCTTTCTGGTACAGCCAAGACCATCCCTGCTGCTGTCACTGCCCCAACACTTCTTGTCATAGGATGGCCTCTAAATAAGGTATCTTGACTCTCCCAGGAAAAATAAAGTACAGAAGTTCAGTCACTTAGGTCCAGAGATTCCCCATCGTTCCCTCCACCCACCGTGGTCTCCAATCTCCCCGTGATATTTGAACTTACTTGCAGCTGATCGTGTCTCCCTCTGGGGTGCCTCTGTCTCTCAGCCCTTGCTTCTCAGTTCTGACAGTTATAAAAAGGAAGGAAGTTGAATAGAAGAAAAAAAGTTTTAGACCTACTTGAAGAGGAAACTCCGAGCTGCCTCAAATCCTGTTCCTTTGCAAAGAGCTACATATCAGGGCATATCTTTTGATAAACAGCCTGCACAAGAGCCTCTGAAGTAAATTGTGCATTTAGCAAAATGATTGCTCCTGTGGAAATGATATGCATGAAGTGTGCATTTGACCAACAATTATTGTAAATACATGCATGCATATATTTATGTTTAGGTATGCAGAAGAGTTTAAGCATGTAGGTTTATAGAGGCCCTGGTCTGAAACCCAAAGGCATGAGTTTTCCCAGTAATTTACTTTTGTAAATAGCTCTTTCTATAATCTTGGCTCCCACCTGGTTTATCTGCAAAATGTAAATAACAATGTCTAACTTGGAAAGAGATTTCTGAGACATCTCTATTGTAAATAAATATTGGCTATGAAAATGTCAATGATAAGTGCATATGTATAGAAGTCTTAATTTTTTAGTTAGTCTCCATGTAGACAATTGTAATTAAGAAAGGAACACTCCATCGAAGGCTTCAGAATTACCAACAATTGGGAAGAGATCACCATGCAATTTTCTGTGAAATGCAAAGTTAGTAAGATTTTTAAATGGCACTAAATTAATTAATGCCATTAATTAATTAAATTAATGTCACATTATTTACACCTTTGAAGGCACAATTCCTCTTTTACCCAGATGACAAAATAACCTTCCTAATGCACATTCCCTTGTTTTCGTTCCTCTGTCTTAATTCCCCTAAAGTCAATGGGAAGTTGCCCCTACGATCTGAGTTCCTTTAGACCTTTATGGCCTAATTTCCCTTTTCTCTCCTTTAATTCCTATAAACTCCAGCTAACCAGGACTACCACCTATTGTGTTCCTGGAACTTGAAGAATCATCTTTCACCTCTGAGTACTTGCATAGGCCATCCCTCATACCTAGAATGTTCATCCTCCTCATCTATTCCTTTTAGAATCCTTCCCTTCCTCAGCTCTATGGCTGACTTTTCTCCTTCACCCTCAGCCCCCATGAAAGTGTTCTCGTTTCCTTCTTCAAATATACATAGACCAGGGGTGGGGAACCTGTGACCCTGAGGCCACATGTGGACCTCTAGGTCTTTGAGTGAGGTCCTTTGACTGAATACAAACCTCACAGAACAAACCCCCTTAATAAAAGGATTTGTTCTGTAAAACTTGGACTCAATCAAAAGACCACACCCAAGGACCTAGAGGGCCACAGCAGGTTCCCTACCCCTGACACAGACCTATTTGTCTGGATCTCACCTTTGTCACTTCCCATCCTAGCTGTTCTGTACATAATTATTGCTGTATTTGCCCTGTAGCCCTATTCCCAAGTAGAATATAAAGGATGCAAAGGAAAGATACAGTATGGTTTTTATCTTTGAATTCTCCAGGTCCAGAGCAGTGCCTTGCATATGGTAGGGGTTTAATAACTATTTGTTGAATTGAATTTAACTGAGATGGATTAAGAAATACAGTTTAACCACTCTTTCACATGATACCCTATCTGAATTATCTGAAAACAGGTCCATCACAGTGTAGTCACCCTGCTGGGCTCAGTCTTCCAACTCTCACTCACAATGGCAGGTTGGGTCAACAGAGTGAAGCTAACTCCTACACCATTCAGGATTCTGGGGTAACACTGAGTAGTTGGGATTTCTATTACTATATTCCTTAAGCCCCCATCTAGTGTGCCTCGTATTATTAATCAACCAGTAGAACTCTATTAGCATTGAAGAAAGGATATTTACTAAGAAAGTTACAGTAAAAATAGTTATAAAAAATTCCCCCCTCAACCCAGGGGACACACTCTCCTCTTGCACACACAAAGTTCTTGGGGGAAAGTTGCCTAAAACAAAGTACAAAGGCAATAGAGAATATGTGTGGCCCTGGAGTAACCGCCAGTTTGCGGGCTTCAAGATCCTTTTCTCCCTTTGTGGAGTCATCATAGATTCCCTTTGATGTAGCTCTCCATTGGGCTCTGAATGTGGTTGCCTTTCTAAATCTACTTTGCATTTCTTCTCTATTGAGAGGACTGATAATCCCTATAGCCATCACCATCCACCCTTTGACTTGCAGATGTTTCCTCTGTCATCAGCTGCTGCTCCTACCTCCAGTGAACTCTGCTATTGACCTATTAGGACTTCTGATGGTTCTTCCGACCTTTTAAAGTTCACAAGGTCATGAGCTGATCAATTCTGTATCTCAAAACTCTGTTGGCTAAGATCAGGAAAGCATTGTTTCTTCTGTTAACAAAAGAAACAGAAGTATCATGTGCTCACAGATGCATGGCATCCAAATGGAGGAATACAATTTGCTGCTGCTCCCACACAACAGCTCATAGAGGGGTAAAAAAAAAACTTAGGAGACTGGCATTATCTCTTTTTTATATGAACTGAATACCAGGTCAGCAATTCCAAGTCATCATCAGAAGATTCCATTGTTAAATAGTACCAGCCACTTAATTACACATGGATGGAAATAGATCCCCACAAGTACCATTCACTGGATTGAAATCAGACAAATATCTGCACAGTAACCCATCAAGGAGTGAAATCTGAGCATACTATCAGTACTGGGCCCTTATTGTCCAGTTCTCCATTTTTGTCAATGTCAGTTTCTTGCTTCTACATTTCTTAGTCCATTTTTCTTTTTGAGAAGAACCCACTCCTCACTCCTTTTCTCTGGTCCCTTGACTTAAATCTATCTATCATAGGTTGCTAATTCCTTAATTTAGGTTGCATTAGTATGTACAAATGGCCTCAGGGACATCTTTAGAACTTTTTTGTATACTAAAATTTTGTTACAAATCAATTTGAACATTTAAAAAAAGCTAATTAAAGCAAAAACAACCAGAAAATTAAACTGATTTCATTACTTTTGTTCAGTGAAGAAAGATTAAAAACTAGAACTTAAAAGTACTAGAGTTCTATGCCCCCTGTTGTCTGACATGTCATCTTGGACATAGTAGTTGCTTCTTTCTCACTCTCTTTTGCTGGATCTTCCCTTCCTCTCTTACCCCCAACTGTTTTGTGCCTTAAGGTGTTATTCTGAACCTCTTCATTTCACTCTCTACACCCTTTCTATTTGTTATTTTATCAATTCCCAAGGATTCAATTTATCACTTCTCTGCAGGTGACTACTGGATATCCAGGTTTATTTTCTCTCTTGAGCTCCAGTCCTGCATCAAGAAAGGTCTGCTGAACAATTCCCATTGAATATCTTGTAAATATCTCAAATTTAGCATAACCAAAACAGAACTAATTTTTTCTCCATAAACCCACCTCACTTTTGAATTTTCCTATTTCTTTTTTTAATTAATATTTTATTTTTTCCCAATTACATGACAAGAAAATTTTTAGCATTCATTTTTACAAAGATTTTGAGTTCCAAATTTTTCTCCCTCCCTCCCTCACCTTCCCTCTTCTGAAGATGGTAGGAAGTTTGATATAGATTATACATGTGTTATCATATAAAACATAGTTCCATATTAGTCATAGTTGTGAAAGAAGAAACAGATTGAAAGGGAAAAAAAAACAAAAAAAGAATAAAGTAAGTGAAAAAAAAAATGCTTCAATCTGTATTCAGAGTCCATCAGCTCTTTGTCTGGATATGGATAGCATTTTCTATCATGAATCTTTTAGAATTTTCTTAGATCACTGCATTGCTGAGAAGAGCTAAGTTTGTCAAAGTTGGTCATTGCACAATGTTGCTATTACTGCGTACAATGTTCTGGTTCTGCTCACTCCCTTCAGCATCAGTTCATGTAAATCATTTCAAGTTTTTTCTGAAATTCTTTTGCTCATCATTTCTTATGGAATGATGGTATTCCATTACATTCATGTACCACAGTTTGTTCAGTCATTCCCCAGTTGATGAGCATCCCCTCAGTTTCCAATATTTTGCCACCATGAAAAGGGCTGCTATAAATATTTTTGCACATGTGGGTCCTTTTCCCTTTTTTATAATCTCTTTGGGATACAGACCTAATAGTGGTATTGCTGGATTAAAGGTTATGCAAAGTTTGGTTGCCCTTTGGGCATAGCTCCAAAATGCTCTCTAGAATGGTTGGATCAGTTCACAACTCTACCAACAGTGCATTAATGTCCCAATTTTCCCACATCTTCTCCAGCATTTATCATTTTCTTTTTTTGTCACATTAGCCAATCTGATAGGTGTGAAGTCGTACCTCAGAGTTGTTTTAATTTGCATTTATCTGATCAAAAGAGATTTAGAGCACTTCTTTATATGCCTATAGATAGCTTTGATTTCTTCATCTGAAAACTGCCTATTTATATCCTTTGTCCATTTATCAATTGAGGAATGGCTTGTATTGTTATAAATTTGACTCAGTTCCCTATATGTTTGAGAAATGAGGCCTTTATAAGAGACACTTGATATAAAGATTGTTTCCCAGCTTTCTGCTTTCCTTCTAATCTTAACAGCATTGGTTTTGCTTGTATAAAAGCTTTTTATTTTAATATAATCAAGATTATCTGTTTTACATTTTGTAATGCTTTCTGTCTCTGTTTGGTCATGAATTCTTCCTTTCTCCATAGATTTGACAGGTAAACTATCCTTGCTCTTCTAATTTGCTTATGGCACCACCCTTTATGTATAAATCATGCACTCATTTTGATTTTATCTTCATATATGATGTGAGATGTTGGTCTTTATGTCCTATTGTTTTCCAGTTTTCCCAGCAGTTTTTATCAGATAGTGAGATCTTATCCCAAAGGCTGGGGTCTTTGGGTTTATCAAAAACTAGGTTATTATGGTCATTGATTACTGTGTCTTGTGTATCTAATCTATTCCACTGATCCATCACTTTATTTCTTAGCCATTACCAAATAGTTTTGATGATTACTGCTTTATAATATAGTTTGAGATTTGGTATTTCTAGGCCATGTTCCTTTGTCTCCAGCCTCTTACTCTCTGTGTATGTGTCTCTCTGCTTCAAGTGTGTTTCTTGTAAACAACATATTGTAGGATTCTGGTTTTTGATCCACTCTGCTATCTACTTCCATTTTATGGAAGAGTTCATCCCATTCACAATCACAATTATGATTACTGCGTATTTCCCTGCATCCTATTTTTCCTCCTATTTGTCCTCTCTCTCCTTTCACCCTTTCTTTCTTCACCAGTGTTTTGATTCTATCTACCACTTCCCCAGATCTGCTCTCCCTTCTGTCAGCCAACCCCTCCTTTACTTAATCTCCTCCCCTCCTACTTCCTGGTCAGATAAGATAGACTTCTATTTTCAACTGATTGTATATATTATTCCCTTTTTGAGCCAGTACTGGTGAGAGTAAGGTTTAAATGATGTCCATCACCCACCCTCCCATCTTCCTTTCCACTGTAATAGGTCTTTCTTGCTTCTTCATATGAAATAATTTACCCCATTCTACCTCCCCTTTCCTTCTCCCTTCCTCTCCTCTTTCTCATCCCTTAATTTTTTATGTCATTCCCTCCAATTCACCTTATACTGTATCCTTTGTCTGTATATATATTCCTTCTAGCTATATTATTGGTGGTACAATTATTAAGAATTACAAGTATTATCTTCCCATATAGGGATGTAAACAGTTTAGGTCTATTGAATCCCCTATGTTTTCTTTTTTTTGTTTTTCTTTCCCCTATTTACCTGTTTATGCTTCTCTTGGGTCTTGCTATTGGAGATCAAATTTTTTGGTTTAATTCTGGTCTTCTTATGAAAGCTTGAAATCCTTCTATTTCATTGAATGACCCTTCATATATTATGCTTAATTTAGCTGGGTAGATGATTCTTGGTTGTAGTCCTAGCTTCTTTGCCTTCTTGAATATCAAGTTCCATGACCTCTGATCTTTTAATGTTGCAGCTGCTAAGTCTTGTATAATCTTAATTGTGGCTTCCTGATATTTGAATTGTTTCTTTCTGGCCACTTGCAGTATTTTTTCCTTAACCTAATAGTTCTAAAATTTGGCTATAATGTTCCTTGGAGTTTTTATTTTGGGATCTCTTTCTTGAGGTGATCAGTGGATTCTTTAAATCCCTATTTCCCCCTCTGTTTCCAGGATATCAGGGCAGTTTTTCTTGATAATTTCTTAAAAGATGCTGCCCAGGTTCTCCTTTTGATTACAGCTTTCAGGTAATCCAATGATTCTGATATTGTCTCTCCTGGATTTATTTTCCAGGTCAGTTGTTTTTCCCAAAAAGGTATTTTACATTTTCTTCTATTTTTTCATTCCTTTGAATTTGTTTGATTGATCCTTGATGTCTCATAGAGTCATTAGCTTCCCGTTGCCCAACTCCAACTTTTAAGTAGTTGTTTTCCGCAATTAGCTTTTGAACTTTCTTTTCTATTTGGCCAATTGTACTTTTTAAGGAGTTGCTTTCTTCAGTGGATTTTTGTATCTCCTTTTGCATTTGGCCAATTCTACTTTTTAAGCAATTGTTTTCTTTGTCCAAGCTGTTGACTGTTTTTTCATAATTCTCTTGCATCACTCTAATTTCTTTTCCCAATTTTTTTCTCCTACTTCTTTTATATTCTTTTTAAGTTCCTTTTTGAGATCTTCCATGAGTTCTTTCTGGGCTTGAAACCGTTTCCAATTTTTCTTGGGGGTTTTGCCCATAGGTATTTTGACATTGTTGTCCTCTTCTGAGTTGTGTCTTGATCATCCTTGTCACTATCATAACTTTCTATCATCAGATTCTTTTTTTGTTGTTTTTTGCTCATTTTTTTTGTCATTTTTCTTACTTTTAAATCTGTGCTCTGCTCCCTGGGTGGAAGGAGTTCTGTCTCAGGCTTCTTGTGCCAGGTGCTGCAGGCCCTGGCTATTTAGCTGTTGCTGCACTGATGTTGCCTTGAGGCTGTTGGGTGATCCTTATGTCTGGTGCTGTGCTGAAGGGATGGGGTTGGTTTGGCTGGAGCTGCTGGAGAACTTAGGGGTCTGGCAGCTTACCTGTTGCTAAGCTGGGGTCCTAGTGGTGGTCTGGTATGTGCTGGAACTGGTGAATTGTTTCTGCATTTCCCCAGAGTTAAGCTAAAGCATGTGGAGTTCTGGCCTCGAAGTTGCCTGTTTGGCCAGGGCTACATTGAAGCACTGGGTGGTTCTTAGACCTGGAGTCTAATCATTGCCCTGGCCATGCTGAGGCATATGGCGGGTCCTGGTGTTGGTGTTTGCCTGCTCCACCACACTGGGGCTCAGGATCTACCACTAGTTTGCTGAGGTGGGGCTTGCTGCTGGTTTGCTGGGATGCTTCCTATCCTCCACACTCCCCCTTTACCCAAGTGAGACACATCTTTCCCACCCATCATCCAGATCTCTTGGGCTCAAAGATTGTTTCACCCTGGCTTCTTGCTAGTTCTGCTGCTCCAGGACTTGTTTAGGGACACTATTCTGTGGCTGTTTGAAGGTGAATATGGGAGAATTACAGCAATTCACTGCTTACTCCACTATCTTGGCTCCTGGAAGATCCAGTTGAATTTCCCTATTTCTATTGAAGACATTCTTCTAGTCTTTCAAAATACTTTGCAAATTTTCCAACTCTACTTTTAAAAAGTTCTATAAGTTTTTCCCTAAAATGTGCTAAAGTATCAATGCTCTACAATTCTGAATTTTCATGAGTACAGACTGGCCATCTATCATTCTTTTACCTTCTTCCCCAACAGTTGCTTTGGATTTGCAGCATTTGGTTCTACTTAAATGCATTGAGCTGACAACTCCAGCAAGTATATTTCCCCAACCTAACTTTGTTTCCTATGTTATGAATAAATAAATAAATAAACACCCACACACATATTGTAACAGTACAGCACAGTGATGATGAAGGCCTGAACTAAGGTGGTAGTTATATAAAGAGAAGGCATCTGATATGAGAGATGCTGTGAAAGGAGAACCAGTGAACATTAGAAAGTTATATATTCATAAAAAAATTAGACTGGGGTAATGCATATACATATAATAATAATACACAAATATACATAAATACACATAAAATGCATGTACATATATAACATAATACACACATATTGCTTTTGGAAAGTTGTATTCCAAGAAAGAGATGTATTCTTTTTAGAACAACATGAAAAACTACTCATTTTAGTGGATAGGACCATTTTTCTTTTTTTGTGGTGAAATTGAAAAGACTATAACTCTAGGATAAAAAGACAAAAACTGAGAGAGGATATGATCCAAGTCCATGAAAATATGAGGGATACAGAGAGGGTGAATACAGATTGATTCACCAAATACCTAAATACCAGAACATGGAGAAATCCATGAATGTTCAAAAGAGGTAGTTAGAGAATAAATAAAAGCAGAATTAACCACTTCAGGCTCTACTGCTTAGTTATCTGACCCTTTTCACAGTTGGTAAAAGTATCATGTTTCATCAGGGTGGTTTGGCACTCTCCCCCCCAAATCCAGAAAGCCCCCACATAAAACACAAAACTCTGTATGGTTCTCAGAGAGCTTCCATCTCTATCCTGCAATTTCACATAATTTGAAGGTAACAGATGATCATCTCAAATGTCTAGAGGAATGAGTGGTCTGGGTGGATTTATCCAATTAATCTCTTGGTTCAGTCCCCACATACCAGGAAACGCCATTCTTTTCTCTTTGTGCTTCATTTCAATGAACTCTTATGATGAACGTGGTTTATGCAGTCAATGACATAAGTCTAATAGCCCTTCTGGCAAGACAAGATTCTGTCCAACAATGTCTACATCACTAAAGGCCAGAGGAGTTGTATTTCTTTCAAGTACAAGTAGAAAGGATTCTTATCCGGGTATTGGGGCTATAAAATTTCTGGTATTGTAAGAGTTTGAAAAAATCTCTCTGGAAGAAAATTGGAGAAAGAGAGTATAGCAGTCACAGTAGTGGCAGTGGCAGATGATTACTCTTGCTAAGAGGCATAGAAGCCTTGTAGCAGAGGGCTGTGACTTACTCAGAGAATCCAGCTAAGAGAGAGAGAATTCTCATGAAGAAAACCTGGAATAATGGAGATTCTATTCCACTCTCCCTTTCTCCCCTTTTTTGATATAGAACAGAGCAAGGGGTGGCAAGGTTGATTACTAAAGATTGTTTTGATATTGAAATGCTTTGCCTCTTAGTTATTTACTTTTTTAAAAACAATTTTAAACAGTCTCCAAGCAAATTAGTCACTTTATGGCCGGGCCGTTTGCCCTGACCCAGCCATAGGGACCTCTACTTGGCAACCTCAGTGTAGTTTATACACTTTTTAGAGATGAGTGCACCACTCTTCTTCCTATCACTTCCAGGGTTGCCTTAGAGCAGAGGTATCAAACATGTAGCCTAGAGGCCATATGTGACCCACAATACTTTTGAGTGTAGCCCGAACCAAATTAAAATGTAATTAGAAAATAGTTAACAAAATAAATGAATAACAATAGAAATATTTGAAGATGTATGGCTTTCTAAGTCAATATGTGGTCTGCAGGGATCCTTATGTATGGTTTAGAAGCCTCATTTCTATTTCAGTTTGACACCACTGCCTTAGAATAATCCTCTAGTTAGTACTCTCCCTCACCCCACTCATTTAATCACTTGCTAAGTCTCATTGGTTCTACCTTCACAATTTCTCTTGCATAGGTTACCTTTTCTTTACTCACACAGCTGCCATTTTGGTTCAGGTCTTCATCACCTCCCTGCTGGACGATTGCAATACTCTCCTAATTGGTTTCCTTGCCTCAAGTCTCTTCTCCCTAATCCATCTTCTATATAACTGTCAAAGCAATACTCCTAAAGAACAATTCTTCCCATGCCACTCCCCTATTCGGTAAACCCCAATGATTCCTAATTATTTCTAGGATCAAATACAAACTCTTAGGTTTGCCATTAAAGTCTTCTCAACTTTACTCCAACCTAACTTTCTAGTTGTGATATATCATCTTTCCCTTGCACACATTCTTCAATCCAGCCTAATTAGACTTCTTCTTTCTTACACATCATTCCATTCCCTATCCCTTTACCATTGTACATACTGTCCCCTATGCATTGAAGGGACTTTTCCTAACCTCTGCCCCTTAAAGTGGTGTAAAAATTATTTGGAACAAGCAACAATTTTGATATGGTTTCATTTTGTGACAAGCAATGGACGTGAAATGTGCTGCTACTAACATTAAGCTGACTCAGAAAACTTTACCTTGACCAGATGAATGGAGAGTGAGCTGGTTTCTCTACCTTAATTAATTCTCCCTCAGTTGAGTGCTAAATTTTGTGCTATTTTTTCACTTCACTTCTCCCTTTTGTTGTATTTTTAATTCTGTAGTTTTTTAGTCCAAAGAAATATGCAGAAATAGTAGCTCTTTATAAGCACAGTTTAATGATAACAAGAAGTAAATTATGGCTAAAAATGAAAAACAATGTCCCAAACATATAAACTCTTCCTGTGGAATAGCCTAATTAATCCTTTTAAAATAAAAGATATTCAGAAGAACATGACAAGTAGAAGAGTGGTTACTGATTCCACTACAATGTAGCAGATGGGGAAAAAGGCTACGCAACATTTCTATGAAGAAAAAATTCTTGTCAGCAGCAAGGCAATAAAGACTAAGTACTAAAGATTGGAAAAAGGTAATTTTTATGGAAGAAAATCACTTTTCATTCAAGGCTACATAAAAACCACTGTCAGATAAAGTCCAGGTGAAGCTATAAAATCTGGGCATCTTCATCAAACTGTAAAACTTCTTTACAAAAAAAAAGTGTCCCAGGGATTTCTATTTACAGTCAACCTAAAAATACTATCCCCATTGAAAGAGTGATGAACTCTGATAAATATGTTGATATATTAAGAAGCAATTTTTTTTTCAGAATTACAGAAATTGCTAAATGAAAGTGGAATTCTTTAACATGTCCTTGTGCCATATTGCATGCCACAAAAGACTGAGAAATGTATCTAATAGAAGGATATACATGTGCTCTAATGGTCTGCAAATTTGACTGATTTAAAACCCCGTGGTAACAAATGAGCTTTAATCAAGACTAGACCAGCAAAAATGGACTGTTCCTCAAAGGCATACTTAATATTCATTGTGATAGTGTTTTTATGTTAAAGAATTAACATATATATATATATAGATAGATAGATAGATAGATATATCTTATATATATATTCAGCGCCAAATTATGTATAACAAAGGATCATGGCAAAAGGATGGCATGTCACATAAAGTTCTAAATAGTTGTAAGGATTATCATATATCAACATTTATTTTATTTTGTTCCAGCTAATTTTCACACTGATGTATAATCTTAATTTTCCTTCAAGCTTTGCCTCCTGTCACCTCCTACATGAAGATTTTCCTATCTCCCCTCCTCCAACTGCTAGTTCCTTCTCATCCTTCATAGTTTTAGATTTGTTTTGTTTAGTGCTTATACTGTTTATTCTTCTATGCTGGTATGCTGAAGCCAGCTCCAGCTGGCTTATGAGAGGCAATTGTTAAATGTTCAATGTGCACATTTACACCTCGGAAGTCAGCAAATGCTCCAAATCAGGGCTTGACTTACTGTTTTGTTGATTGTCTAGGCTTAAGAAAGTGGTAGAGAAAATGTTAATAATGGAGATTAAACTTAAAAGTGTGTCCTGGGGAGTAGGTAGGTGGCAACCGTAGATAAAACACTGGCCCTGGAGGTAGGAAGACCTGAATTCAAATATGGCCCCAGAAATTAGCTGTGTGACCATGGGCCACATAAAAAAAAATTTTTGGAGGCAATCGGGGTTAAGTGACTTGCCCATGGTCACACAGCTAGTAAGTGTTATGTGTCTGAGACTGGATTCAAATTCAGGTCCTCCTGACTCCAAGGCCAGAGCTCTATGCACTGCGCCACCTAGCTGCACCCCCCCAATTTTTTTTAAATGTGTGTCCTGGGTACATTCTTTGAGAGCCAATTAATTGTTAAACATTTACCAGCACAGCACACCTTTTCTTATAAGTGTACATGGCATCTCCTATAGACTGTAAGTTCCTTGAGAACAGTGACTGTTTCATTTTTGCCTCTGTACCCCTAGCTCCTAGTACAGTCCTTGGCACAATGTGTATTGATTGACTGATTGGCCACAGGACTAGGAGCAGGTTATCTCCATCGTAACGTCCATTTTTGTCTTTTCCGTCTTCTCCTGAAGTTCTCACACAGGCACATCCTGCGTCATTTCTGACCCTCTTTTGAAAAAGCAATTTTCAGTTGAAAATTAAAATATATTTAGGAAGAGTTTGGACAGATTCATGTTTAATTGATTCATAACAGGTTATTGAGAGAAGTCAGGGATGTTTGGAGAACATTATTAACTTCTTGAGTCTGACATCAGAGAGGTCATATCTTTCCTATACACAGACTTTGACCTATCAGACAGCCATAAATATTCTTTGATGTGTCAGGCAGAATACTACTGACACTGGCATTTATTATGTTTGTTCAGTCAGAGCTTGATCCAGTGAAAAGAGCTTCAAGTCTTAGACTGAGGAAGGCTGGGTCTGAGTCCACATTACAACACTGATAGCTATCACATTCTGGGTAAATTACTTCACCTCTGCTCTAAAATTGTGTAATCTGACTCCAAACCAAGCTGAGGAGAGGAGGGGAGGGAGAAGAGGGGCAGCATTCAGCTCAGGGCTACCCCTGCCTTATATATCTTAAATGGGTGGCAAACGCCTCCCAGCCTAATAGTCATTAGATGCAGCATTGTGCAGTGAAAGTGAGACTGTGCACGTTGCTTAAACTTAGTTTCCTCATCAGTAAAATGAGGAAATTGGTCTAGATGGCTCAGTTCAAGCCCTAAGAACTTCTATTTGTATCACTATCTTACAAATTAGTTGTAAGTGCAGTACTTTGTAAACTGTTACATAGCATATTAAGGTGAGTTATAACATGACTAATATGGAAATATGTTTTGTATGACTTCACATGTATAATTGATATCATATTACTTATCTTTTCAATAGGTGGAGGAGAGGCCCAAGGGAAGGACTGAGAGAATTTGAAACTCAAAATTTTCTAAAATGCATGTTAAAATAAATTTTTTACACCTTGGTTAAAAAAAGATGAATTACATTTATGTATGAAGTACCTACCTTATGTAAGTCACTGTGTTAGGAAATCTTAGGAGATGCAAAAATGAGTAAGGTATAGCCTCTGTTTTTATATTTTGTTTTATTCTCTTTTCTGTTCTTTACTACACAACTATCCTTTTCAGAAGGGGAAAATTTAAATTCATGTAATTTATTTGTTACCCATTGGCTTAAAACTTAAATAGCTAAGCTCAAGTTTTTAGCACCAGCTGACAAATATGTAACCTCTGATATTTTCTTTCCCACATACAAGCTCCTATAAATATAAGAAAATGCCTACAATTGGCTTTTGTCTGACGATAAATCACAATTATATAGTACTTTAAGGTTTACAAAGGAACTCTAGTCCTTTAGCACAAAGTATACATTAATAATTACTGAGCAGCATGTTCAATGAACTTTTAGAATAATGATTAGCTGAAGTTGGAGCCCTAAATACCATGTAATTCCCAGTCTCCTCTTTTTCCACAGAATTGAATCAAAAGACAAACCCAGGCAAGTTTTCTCATTAGACCAGTACCCTTGTTATGACATTGGGGAAAAAAAGTATGTTCTTAGGAGATTAAAATTTACTTCTTTTTTTTCCAAAACTTTCTTTCTTAAAGGCTGTAGCTACAAAGAGTGATCTCTTAGAGAGATATCTCTATCTCTGAAAGGCTAAACTTAAACCTAGCCAAGAAAGCTATTGTTACTATATTCTCAACTCTTAAATCATTATTGTCATTATATTATCATATCACTATTATAATTTTATATCAGATCTTGAACTGATAAGAATATCTATCTATAAACTTTATTTTTAACAAATGTTTACAATAAGGGGCAGCTAGGTGGCGCAGTGGATAGAGCACTGGCCCTGGATTCAGGAGGACCTGAGTTCAAATCCGGCCTCAGACACATAACACTCACTAGCTGTGTGACTCTGGGCAAGTCACTTAACCCCATTGCCTAGCAAAAAAAAACAAACAAATTTTTACAATAATTATACAGCCTGGTCAGTTAACAAGTATTTATTAAGCACCTACTATGTGCCAGGTATGGAAGGTAGGTGGTGTAGTAGATAGAGTGGTAGGCCTGGAGTCAGGAAGACTCATCTTCCTGAGTTCAAATCTGTCCTCAGACACTTACTAGCTGTGTGACCCTGGGCAAGTCACTTACCGGCTTTCTACCTATATACTAGATAAATTAGAAAAAGGTACTTAAATTTAGGGGAATCAGGAAAAGTTTCCTGTAGGTGGTGGGTTTTAGCTGGGACTTGAAGGAAGTCAGAAAGGGTGGGAAACACAAATGAGGAGAGAGAGAATTCCAGGTATGGGAAGGCAGCCAGTAAAAATGTGCAGAGTCAAGATATGGTATGTGTTTATGAAGAACAGCAAGGAAGCCAGTGTCATTGGATAGAAAAGTACAGGTAGAGGCGGGGCAGATGGAGTAAGTTGTAAGAAAACTGGAAAGGTAGGAAGAGGCCAGATTATGATGAGCTTTGAACACCAAGCATATGGTTTTATATTTGATCCTCCTGGAGGCTGATTAAATAGAGGATGACAAAATCAGATCTGCAATTTAGGAAGATCAATTTGACAGCTCAGTGGAGGATGCACTGGAGTGAGGAAAGATGAGGCAGGGAGACCAAAAGCAGGCTATTGCAAATCTAAGTGGGAGGTGATAAGGGCCTGTGTTAGGGTGGTGGTAACATCAGAAGAAAGAAGGCAGAAGACCGTAGAGTTGCAGGACTTGGCAACAGGTTGGCTATTTCAAGTGCCAAAGAGAGTGAGGGGTTGAAGATGACCCCCAAATTGCAATCCTGCATGACTAGGACAATTATGCTACCATTTATGGCAATAAGAAATTTAGGAAGAGGGGAGGTATTATGGGTACATATGAATATTAATTGGAGAATTGTAAGAATCAGAACTCACTAAGATGTCATACATCAACATAAATAAATCATTTTAACTTGCAATAATAACAAATCAATAATACAATAAATCAATAGTCAGTAAGAAGAATGGAATAAAACTAATCACATCATGATTGTTGTTGTTCAGTCACTTTCAGTCATGTTTGACTCTTCATGACCTCATTTGAGTTTTTTTTTAACAAAGATACTAGAGTGCTTTGCCATTTCCCTTCTCCAGCTCATTTTTACAGATGAGGCAAATAGGGTTAAGTGACTTGCCCAGGGTCACACAGTTAGTAGGTTTCTGAAGCCATATTTGAACTCTAGTCTTCCTGACTCCAAGTCTAGTGCTTTATCCACTGTGCCATCCAGCTGCCCCATATCATTATCATAAATAAGCCAAAATTATTTAAACACATTTATATAAAAGTCACCATACATATCATATCATTAGTACTCCTGCAATGCATTGACCTGTTTCATGTCAGTGACATGTTCTAGAAAGAGATCTAAGCTCCATGTACTGGCTTCATGGACAGCAAGTTTTGATATCAGTTGGCAGTACAGACCTTAAAAAACACAGGCTTGTTGCCAGGATTCCACCCTCCAAGGGCTTCTACAATCTGAATTGCAGTATTCTCTGATCCCTTGGCAACAGATGCTATGTCCCATCTCCCACCCCCACCTCTACCTCCACCTCCAGTATTTGGTTTTGTTACCCACTCTGAAAGTCTCAAAGGACTTGAGCAGCAGCACCACATCAGCAATGGTTGCTGTCATATTTGACCAGTTTTAAAACATCAGGTCAGGTTGAAGTGGATGTGTTGGCCTGTTGGTGATAAAGACTACCATTAGTGGAAATGAGATAACTCCACCCATCTGGTGGGATAAATATATAATAGGACTATATTAATTTGTTGAGGAGACAGCCACTTTTTAGCTATCCTATTATATTGCTTTTTTCTAGGTGATTCAAGATGCCCTTGGGAACTATGCCTTTTTTTTTTTTTCAGATGTAGCAGCAACACTGGGTGGTATAAATGTGATGATGCATCAGTTTCTTTCCAGGAGACTAGCTTCAATTGATCAACCAACTCCAGCTTAGAAATGATTTTAGGTGGGTGGTTTGCCAATTCTGTAACTTGGTAACCTATTTAAGTTCCCAATCAACACGTTGTCTTCCTTGAATACAATGGAAATAGATTTATTTGATATGATGGACCATATGGGGGTCACACATCTGTTTTATCTGTCAGTCACTAGTGATGCACACTTTGTCATGTTGAATTGGAATCCAATACATAAGGCAGCCATGCTGACCACGTTGCATATACTGAAGATTACTTGCAAGGAGTCTGCCACAATGGCTAAACCATGAGCTAGATGTCTACTCTTTGGTTGTATCATTTGTAGATCAGCCATGTTTAAGAAAGGAAGAGAATCATATATCCTAGCATAAGACAGAATACAATTGGGCCTAATGGCTTCCTTTAAGCAACTTGATGGAGTAGTGAATAGAATGTTGGACTTGGAATCGGGGAGTTCAAATCCTGCCTTAGACACTGAGATCTGTGTGGACCAAAGACTGTAATCCTGTGCCTTGATCTCAGCTTCAAATTCCTCATTTGTAGAATGAGGATAATAATTGCACCTACCTCACAGGGTGGTTATGAAGATTAAATGAGATGACATATGGCATTTTGTAAACCTTAAAGCATTATCATGTATAATGCTTTTATAAGCTTTTATATAATGATCATAATATGTAATATATTATATAAATGTTAACCATTATTACTGGTATGTATAATGATGGCTAGTCTGGTTCAGTGCCACTGTGTATATTCACATTGTTTTTATATATTCAATGCATAATCTCAAAGCTGTCTTCACTCAAGCCTATCCATCCTAGAATCAAAATTTTTAAAAAATTGTAATGCATCACTGACCCAGTGGCATTTACTAAGCTCAGTCAGGCCAATACACACATGTGCATACTGAAGACTGGCTAACCAGTATGAACCTAACCCTTTGTGCTATGTATTTACTTGAGCATTTCTAAGGCTCTAATCTCCCATATAGGGCATCTACGTGGTGCAGTGGATAGAGTGTTGGGCCTGAAGTCAGGAAGACTCATTTTTCTGAGTTCAAATCTGGCCTCAGATGCTTGCTAGCTGTGTGACTCTGGGCAAGTCGTTTAACCCTGTCTCTCTCAGTTTCCTCATCTGTAAAATGAGCTGGAGAAAGAAATGACAAACCACTCCAGTATCTCTGTCAAGAAAACCCCAAATGAGGTCACAAAAAGTCAGACAAGACTGTATAGTGTATGTGGGTCATGTCCACGGCTAGATTATTATGGAATAGATGTAAGTGATAGTTACTGGATATTAGATTTCAAGGGCAAATAATATTTTCCTGAATTTCCCTTGTGTATTTTGATATCATGACCAAGTGATCTGGTCCATTGTTATAGCAGCAAAAGTTGGAAGACAACTTTTTCTTTGAGACTGGATAACTGTGGGTTAATACAAAGGATCTGGAATAATTAGGTATCCAAATGCTACTAAACGATGAAAATTCTGCCATCCAGCATTTTAACTATCCCTCCCTGCTTTGTATAATGTGAAACCTTGATTAGCATGACATCAGTGACTTTGTGCAAATCACTGATAAAATAGTTAAATAGCCATGGGACAAGTGCAGATTCCAAGAGCACTCCACTGATAATCTTTCAAACTGATATTGAACAATTGATGCTCATTCTCTGAGTTTTGCTATTCAACCATTTCCAGATACATGTAATAGTAATATTGTCCATGACACTTCTTTCCATCTTTTCCACAAGAGTAGCAGGAAATACTTTGGCAAATGTTTTGCTAAAATCTAGGTAAACTCTAATGAGAGCATTTCTCTGATTTGCTTGTCTAGTAATCATAACAAAAAAGAAAGAAAGAAAGAAAGAAAGAAATGAAATGAAATGAGACAGATATGCTGGTAAACATTTAACAACTGGATCTCTGAAAACTCAGGAAAAAAGTTAAAGTTTATTACTATACTACTAATACTTTCTCCATCACTTTCTTAAGACTAAGCAATCAACCAAACAATAAATTATTGCTTGATCTGTAGTTTGGTGATTTAGGAGGTGTAAATGCTCACACTGAAAATTTAACAATTGACTCTGACAAGGTAGTAGGAGTTGGTTCTAGCACACCACTTAAATAAGGTTACTATGGCAGAATCTCCCCCGCCCCCGAAAAAACAGTGATGGCTTGTGGTGATCACCATTGTGTTTTGTCTGTGTGTACTAACCAGTTCTTAAATAGAATGTTCTAGATTTTTTACCAAAATCAAAGGTAGGTTCATTAGCAGACTCCATTCTCTTTTCTTTTTTGGAAAAAGAAAAAGGGGGAGAGAGACAACATTTATCATTGTCCAGCATATGGTACTTCTCCCATTCTTTGTGATGATGCAGTTGTGATAATAGTGACTCAGTCACCACAAGTGCTTGTTCTTTCAGTACCCTGAGATGTAATTCATTTGGGCTAGGTGACTTGAATTAATCAAGGGCATATGATCCATTGTGTCATGAGGTAATAGGTCTTGAAGGCCACAGAGTACATCTCTGGAAGGTCCTATCAAGCTAGAAAGGTCTGAGGATGGGCTATATGTCTGTGGTCCAAAAACAGCGATACATTCGAAATAAGCAGCAAATGATATCAGACAATATGAAAAGCTAAGTTCGGAGAGGATAAATACTACGTTTGGCTGATTCATGGTTATGTCTTCCAGCCATAGTAACTCATAAAAACTGTCCATGAAAATACAGAGAGGTTGCAACCCATGCTGATGAAATCATGGAGGAACGGAAAAAAAATGTTCATTCATTCATTCCCTGTTCCTTAAGCTATTGAAGTTTTAGAGTGCCCACACTGAACTGAACTTAAAATAGCTACAAAGTTCAAATGCCTCGTACTTGGCTACTCAATTTCCTTCTATGACTACTCAACCTTCATGGCTTTCCCCCTCCTCTCAATTTCTACAGCAAAATCTAGCATTATTCTGGCTTGTATTGCTTACTGCTTATTTCAAGTATCTCAAACACTGGATTGTAGTTTTCTGAAGGGCAGAAACCATTGCTGTGTCTCCCACAGTGCCCTGCATAGTATTAGGTACATGGTAATAAATAACTGAAGCTCTGCCGTGAAGACTGATTTTATCAGGGTCAGGAACTCATAGCATAGAAACTCCCTCCACCACATAGAGGCATAATCTCTTAAATTAGACATAACCGCATAAGAAATTTGCATACCAAGGTGGAATTTGGAGGGTGGTGGCAAATGAAAATGAAAATGAAAACAATTGAGAGCTACTAAAAAACAACCAAACAAACCCCAAAATCTGGCTTCTGGCAAGACAGACAATGTGTATCATTGACTCTTCTTTCTCCTCTTTCTGTATCTCTCCCAGAAAGAACATTATTTCTACATTCTTAAGTTCTTGCCTTCTTCAACCCTTCCCTCCCTTACCTTTCTCTAATTGACGCCTTTTGCCTTACAGATAAGAAGTGAAAAAGGAAGGTCAGGGAAAGAAGTTAGAGTTAATGTTGCCACCAGGATCCATATTTGTACATGTTTAAGTAATATATTAGACATTAAGGATATTTATGCCTTGCCTATTAAGTTTTTGCATATAGATTTGGATAGATCTGCCAGCCTGGGGATTTGTATCACTTAAACATTCAACATATATCTATGTACAAGATATTATACCTTCCCTGTGTTTCAAGATGGTGGAGGTGAGAGTGATCTAAAGAAAGGAAGAAATAAGACAGGAAACAGCCTAAATATCTTAACACATTTCATTAAGTTTTTTTTATATTGACAATATTTTTACATCACCTTCATTTGTAAACATGCCCCTCTCTTTCCCTTCCTCCTAAGAGCACTCCCTTGAAACAAAGACCAAAAAAAAAAGAAAGAAAAGAAAAATCAATTCAGAAAAACTAATAGATTACCTGATCTTGACAGTATATGCAAAGTTCCACACCCATATTCCTCTACCCCTGAAAAGAAAGGAGGGAGACATATTTTCTCCTCTTTCTTTGGGACCAAGCTTAATCACTTAACAATTATTTCCTTCAGACATTTTCCATTTGATGATCCTCTCTGAACTCCATTTTGCATTGGTAAGTTTGAGTAGGTCAGTTCAATGGGAGTTCAGGGTCTGAAAAAATGTAATGCTGGTTTTCTTTTCCCTGATATTTTAGGAATAAATTGTTGTTGTCTTTTCTGAAACACTGATAGAAGATTGGAGATTTACCACCTGCCTAAGCAGCTTCCAAGGTGGCTAAAGGGCTAATAACTTAATTCCTGGCCCCAAGTGACTTCCTTCCTTTAGCTAGTCAATGATGTTTTCCTTTCTGATGGGAAGAATGTAGACCCTGAAATCAATCCTCATCCTTCCCTGGCTGTAATATTTGACATTTTTTGACCAGCCCCTCCTTCAGAATATTGTCTTCTCTGTTATCTTCTGACATTGCTCAGTCAGAGAATCTCTTTCTGATGGGGTATGGGCCCAAAGTGAGACCTTTGTCCCAATTTGGGCTCCATTTGTCTATGGGCCCTAGAAAACCTTTGAATTGTCCTTGAATTCTCCCACTTGATCAAGGAGATCTTTGGTGTTCCCCTGAGGCCATGATTCTGTCAATTGGTCTTTGGTTTTGGTTAAGTCCAATCCCCCAATTCTGTTATCCTTAACCTAGCCTGGCCCTCCATTGTCTTGCCTCCCTATGGCCCCAGGCCACTTCCCACCCTTGGTCCTATCTAGGTTCCATTTCCCTGGAATTCTATTACCTCATAGACTACTTGGCCACTCCTAGATCCCTCCCACAGTCTTTCTGTATATAAGGTCCAACTTGTCTCCATTTAAGATGCTCAGATTTTCACAATCTAGCCAATAGCTCACAGACGCTCAGATTCCTTAAGAGTCTGGCTAATATGGCGAATCTTCAACAAACCGTGTTTTTGGCTGAAAGAACGCTTGGGTTGAATTCTTTCGGCCGGGACCCGCATGTCATGATTTTGGGATTCCAAAACCCCTAACCTCTGGACCTCATTATTTCCAGAAAGATTGATCTTTTTTAATTTCCTTTATAAAATGTATCAATCATACTCTAGTCCCTATTCATAATGTACTACAAGGCTCTGTCCCAGACCAAAGGGTCCAGAAAGTCTTCTTTTCTTTCTATGCTTTCTTTTGGTGATCTCATCAGTTCCCATGGATGTGATCATTATCTCTATATAGATGACTCCTATATCTAGGAGTCTCCTATATCTATGTCCAGCACTTCCTTATCTCTCTCTTGAACTCTAGTCCCTCATTTTCAGTGACTTGATGAACAATCTTCCTCTGGACATCTCATAGGTATCTCAAGCTCAACATTTCTAAAACGGAACTCATTATATTTTCTTTTGGTCACTATGTGGCTCAGGGATTAGTGTTGGACTTGGAGTCAGGAAGACCTGAGTTAAAATCCTGCCTAACACATTTACTAACTGTGTGCCCTGGGCAAATCGCTCTCAGATTCCTTATCTATAAAATGAAGATAGTAATAGCACCTATCTCACAGGGTGGTTGTTGCAAGTATTAATGAGATAATGTATGTAAAGTACTTTGCAAAACCCTAAAGCTTACATAAAGGCTAACTCATTATTGTTATTATTAAGAAGATTGGTGGCTCCCCGTTACCTCTGGGAAAAAAATTCGATTTTGAAATTTAAAGCTTTCACAATCTGGGTCCAGACCACTTTTCCATGCTTATTATAAATTACACCTCCTCTCATGCACTCGGCCTTCCAGCTGAAGTAGATTATTTGTTGTTCTCTGTAAACAACATTCCACTTCTGGTCTTTGTATTTTTCACTGGTTGTGCCCCTTGCCGAGAAATGGGTAGCCCAAGAGGGCTACCCTCTCCCATTCATTTTGGATTTATTTTGCATACATATCCATATTTCCTTACCTGTGAACACATTGCATCACCCCAGTACAATATGAAGTGCTTGAGAATTGGGACTGTTTCACTTTGGTTCATGTCCTTGATGCCTAGCATCACATCTGTCACAAAGCAGGCTTGATTGATTTTAGAGATGACAATTGAGGCAAAGAGGGCCTGTGATTTGGCCAGAACCACACAAGTCAGAACCTGGCTCTTGCTCTTGATAGTTACATGGGCTGTCTGCAAATAATACATACATATTAAGAGAAGAACATGCAATACTTTAGAAAGTAAGCTTCTTGAGGACTGTGACTGTTTTTCCCTTTTTCTTTGTATCTTGAGGGCTTAGCCCAGTGCATGCCACTCAGTAAGTATTCAGCAAATGTTTATTGATTTGGTTGTTGATTTATTGATTGATTCCTTCAAACCCCAGTTCAAATGCCAGCTTATTCAAGAGGCTTTTCCTGATTTTCCTGGTTTTTTAGTCCTCCCTGCCCCAAATACTGCATATCTCATTTTGTATATTTTAAAAATGTATAAAATCTTAGTAGAATATAAGCTCCTTGTGAGCAGGAACCATCTCACTTTATCATTTGTGTCCCTAGAGCAAGGAGCTAGGTGGTACAGTGGATACAACACCGGGCCTGGATTTAGGAAGACCTGAATTCAAATCTGTCCTCATACACTCACTAGCTTGTGACCCTAAGCAAGTCACTTAACCCTGTTTGCCTCAGTTTCCTCTCTTGTAAATTGAGCTGGATAAGTAAATGACAAATCACTCCAGTAGCATTGTCAAGAAAACCTCAAATGGGATCATGAAATGTCGGATATGACTGAAAAACGACTAAACAACAACCCCATAGCCCAGCCCAATAAGCATTATTAAATGCTTATTGATTTGGTTATTGATTTATTGATTGATTCCTTCAAGCTTCAGTTCCAATGTCACTTTATTCAAAATTTTCCTGGTTTTACCAGTTTTAGGGCCCCCTTTCCCCAACACTATATATTTTTGTTCTGTACATAAAAATGTGCACAATTTTAGTAGCATATAAGCTCCTTGACTACAGGGACTGTCTCCCTTTTTCATTTGTGTCCCCAGAGCCCAGCATAAGGCCTATCAAACAATGGTTGTTTAAAAAATGCTTATTGATTGATTGATCACCTGGTAGAATATCCAACTTTGAATTGAGAGAGGACCCTAGAAATCATCTATTCTAAGCCACTCACCTTACAGATGAGACAACCAAAGCTCAAAGACATCAAATGACTTACTTAAGGTCAGAAAGTGAGTTAGTTGCCAATTCTGAACTAGAATCCAGGTCTTTTGATCCCTCATACAAGATCATATTCCTAGTGAGCTGTGCACTAACCTTAGGGGACAGTGGTATTGTCTACAGGTTAAAATAAAGAGAAAATTGTCTGTGGTCTGGGAAAGTACAATACCAAAATTTGCATGAGGGTTAGTGCATCAGGTAGTTTCATTTGGAAGCATATAGAGGGGCAGGGGAGTTGAAGATACTTGCTTAAGCAAGGCACAGGGACAAGAGAACCAAAACTGGAGTCAGAGGGTGTTGGCTCAAATCCTGCCTCTGCTGCTTGCTTCCTGGGTGATCCCAAGGGCACTTACCCTCCCTGGCCTCAGTTTTTTCATTTGTAAAAGGAGGAGGTTAGACTAGATGGCCTCTTGAGTCCTTTCCAGTTCTTGATCTATGATTGATTCTTTAGATGCATAAAAAGCTTTTGAAAAATACAAAATATGTTCTTATTGAAAATGATAGAACACATTGGAATAAATGGAGCATTCCTTAAAAATAAATGGAGCATTTCTTAAAATGATGAGTAGTATCTATCTAAAACCAAGAGTAAGCATTATCTGTAATGGGAATAAAGTAGAAGCCTTCCCAATAAGATTGGGGTGAAGCAAGGATGTCCATTATCACCACTATCATTTAATATTGTATTAAGAATGCTAGATATAGCAATAAGACAAGAAAAGAAAATTAAAGAAACAAAAATAGGCAATGAGGAAAAAAAACCATCTCTCTAACAGATGATATGATATATTTAGGGAATCCTAAAGAATCAACTAAAAACCTAGTTGAAATAATTAACAGCATTAGCAAAGTTGCAGGATATATTTCTATATATTACCAACAAAACCCAGCATCAAGAGATAGAGAAATTCTATTTAAAATAACTGCAAATACTTGGGAGTCTACCTGCCAAAACAAACCCAGGGACTATATGAACATAATTACAAAACATTTCACACAAATAAAGACAGATCAAAGCAACTGGAGAACTGTTAATTGCTCATAGGTAGGCCAAGCCAATATAATAAAATGACAATTCTACCTAAATTAATTTACTTATTCAGTGCCACACTAATCAAACTACCAAAGAATTATTTTATAGAGCTAGAAAAAATAGTAACCAAATTCATCTGGAAGAACAAAAGGTAAAGCATATCAAGGAAATCAATAAAAAAAAATGTGAAGGAAGACAGCCTAGCAGTATCAGCTTTCAAACTACTTTACAGAGTAGTAATCATCAAGAAAATGGTACTTTCTAAGAAATAAAGTGGTAAGTCAGTGGAATAGATTAGCAAATGAATATAGTAATCTAATGGTTGATAAACCCAAAGATCCAAGTTTTTCAGGTGAGAACTCACCATTGGACAAAAATTGTCGGGAAAACTGGAGAACAGTTTGGTAGAAACTAGGCATAGACTAACATCTCATATTGTATACCAAAATAAGGTCAAAATGGGTAAATAATTTAGACATAAAAGGTGATATCTTAAGTAAACTAAGGGAGCGTGGAAAATTTTACCTGTCACATCTATGGATAAGAAGAGTTTATGACCAAACAAGAGATAGAGATTACAGGAAGTAAAATATATAATTTTGGTTATATGAAATTAAAAAGGGTCAGCACAAACAAAACTAAGCTTCTAATAAAATTAGAAGAAAAGCAGGAAATTGGGAGAAAAGTTTTAAAGCAAGTTTCTCTGATAAAGGCCTCATTTCTCAAATACATAGGGAACTGAGCCAAATTTATAAAAAATGAAAGCCGTTCTCCAATTGATAAATGATCAAAGAATATGAACTGGAAATTTTCAGAAGAAGAAATCAAAGTTATCTATAGTCACATGAAAAAATTCTCTAAATCACTAGTGAAAAAAGAAATGCAAATTAGGACAACTCTGAAATACTACCTCACACCTATATGATTGGTTAACATGACAGAAAAGGAAAATTACAAACACTGGAGGGGAAGTATGGAAAATTTGAATATTAATGCACTTTTGGAGGAGTTGTGAACTGATCCAACTATTGTGGGAAACAATTTAGAGCTCTGCTCAAAGGGCTATAAAACTGTGTAAACCCTTTGACCCAGTAATACCACTACTAGGTCTGTATCCCAAAGAGATTTTAAAAAGATAGAAAAAGACTTATATGTACAAAAATATTCATAGCAGCTTTTTTTGTGGTGGCAAAGATTTGGAAATTGAGGGAATACCCTTGAATTGAGCAATGGCTGAACAAGTTGTGGTATATGATTGTGATGGAATACTGTTGTTCTATAAGAAAATGACAAGGGGAATGGATTCAGAAAAACCTAGAAAGTCTTATATGACCTGATGCAAAGTGAAGTGAGCAGAGCCAGGAGAACATTGCACACAGTAACAGCAGTTATAAGGATGATCGACTGTGAAAGACAGCTACTCTGATCAAGATAATGATCTAAGACAATTCCAAAGGACTCATGGTGAGAAATGCTATCTACCTCCAGAGAGAGAACTAATAGAGTCTGAGTGAAGATTGAAGCATATTTTTTCACTTTATGTTTCTTGCTTTTTTTTTTTTGCCACAGGGCTAATATGGGAATATGTTTCTCATGATTTTCACACATATAAATGAAAAAATATAAAAGATCCCTTAATTCTAGTGCCTTCCCTCTATTGATTTTTTCAAATTTATCTTGCAGATAGATTGTTAGCGGATAGCTATTTGTATGTTCTTTTTTCCATTAGACTGTGGGCTCCTTGAAAGCAGGGACTGTCTTTTACCTTTCTTTGTCTCCTCAGTAATTAGCACAGTGCCTGGCACATAGCATATGCTTAATAAATGATTATTGATTGACTGACTGACTTTGGCTTATGTAGTTCCTCGCCTCATGGCTCTGTTTGTCTCTTTCTGTTTCTGTCTCCTTCTATCTGTCTCTCTGTCCATCCCTTTCTTTTTCTCTCTCAATCTACCCACATGTGGTTCACCATCACCTCAGTCTCTTGTTTCCTTTGAGACTTTGTTGTCAGTTTGGTTAGTCTGTCCTTTCCTCAAGGACCTATATTGATATACTAGCCTTCAGTACAGGCCTCTCTGTAGCTCCACATACATGCATCTACCTTTGCTTGGCAGATTGTGTTGTCCGTCATGCACAAAAGCATTTTACCACTTAGGCTTGTACCTCTAAAGTCCCCTGTGCATGAAGGGAAAAGTAAGCCTTACTTGATTTCAGTTATAGATTGGCTGTATTATTATTATCTAATTTACAAAACCATTGTGAAAATTGAATGAGATAATCATGTAAAAGCACTTATAAAAGTATAAAGTACTGTTCAAATGGAACTAGGATCCTTTGTCAGCTGGAAGTATTTTGGGCTTATGTAATAAGCCTTAGAATCTAGGAGATCTTTGCTTGGCGCCTTTCCCATAATCTCTTGAGTTTTGTAGGAGCCAGCGATAATCAACAAACAAACCAAAGTTACTTATTTACCAGTTTTCATGGGGTTCTCATCCTGCAGCATATCTCTTGATTTTTTTGTTATCTGTTTTTTAGGAGGGTGTGTTTTTGGCTCTCTCTTTGTGAGATAGAAATTTACAAAACAAACTCACGCCTTATTGATTAGTGCCTTGAACACAATAGGAGCTTGATCCATATCTGTTGAGTTAAGTTGAGAGGAATGGGAGAAATCATACTCTCCCCATTGTCCTTGTGCCTAGATGCCTTGGCTGTTAGGCGATGCCCTGCTCAGATTTCTCTCTCCGTAGACCACCTTCAGGGATGGGGAACCTGTGGCCTTGAGGCCACATGTGGCCCTTTAGGTCCTCAAGTGTGGCCCTTTGACTGACTCCAAGTTTTACAGAACAAATCCTTTTATTAAGAGGATTTGTTCTGTCAAGTTTGGAGTCAGTCAAAAGGCCACACTTGAAGACCTAGAGGGCCACCCGTGGCCTAGAAACCACAGGTTCCCCACCCCTGACAAGGTGAAGGGGAAGGAAGAAGAGAAGGCTCTTGAAGTAAATTCTGACCTTAGTTACCAATGAATCAACATGCAGCAATAGTGATATTTTCATGTTCTTATGTGGACTCAGTAAAAATTCACTTTTAAGGAGAGAAGTCTCAAGTTAGGCAAGAGTATTAATTGTTATCCCCTAACCCTGTTTCAGGCTGAATTAGTATCCTACCTCTTGGCTCTTCTCATCAGCTGCTCTCAGGGCTCTAAGCTCATGATGAGCTCATCGATTAGGCAGCAAGCCTAAGGGTATTTCAGGGGGATGAAGCAGGACTCAAACAGCCTGTTCTCATCCAGGGGGAAGAAGGCAATCAGACGACTTCCAGGAACATCATTCAGCGCTGTGAGTATCTGTCGGGAATGAGGCCAGGCTTGCTCCAAACCTGAGCAAGGCTTGGAGGAAGTGAAGAGGGAACTGGCTTTACAAACTTATAAAGAAACAAAATCAGTCTACGAAAAACGGGACAGTTTTTCTTTTCAATATTAAGAAAATGTACTCAATATAGTATATCTCTACCATGAGATTGCCTTTTACTGCTTTATAATGAGGAAATTTTATTTTTATATTTTTGGTTCCTTCTGTATTTCTAAGATCTTTTATTGCTTTTATGTCATAGTAATTTCCAAATATGCCCCCATATCCTTCCCTGCCTTCCCCCCACTCTCCAAACAAATGGACCCTCCCATGAGGCAACTAGTAGTGAAATGGATAGAGCACTGGGCTGATTAGGGAGACCTCAGTTCAAGTTTTGCCTTAGATGCTTACTAGCTGTGTGAACCTGGGCAAGTCACTTAACCTCCGTTTGCTTCAGTTCTCTTTGCCTCAGTTTCCTCAGCTGTAAAATGGGGATAATAATACCTCATAGGGTTGTTGTGAGATCAAATGAGATAATATTTGTAAAGCATTAGCCCAGTACATAGTAAACACTATATAAATGCTTATTCCATCCCTTCCCTGTATGAATCAGAAAAACCATTTACAAAGTGGCTTTATGCCCAGTGTTTAGCACAGTGCCTGTCATTTAATATATGCTTATTAATTAATAATTAACACTATAACTGACAATCTCTATCAAAAGGAAGGACGTGCTTCCTCATATCCTCTCTGGGGCCAAGACTGGTTGCTTACTTTGTGACCAGTTTGATTTTAGTGTTCTTTCTACTTACACAATTGTAGTCTATATCTTTCTGTGTGTGACACACACACATATATATATATACACATATATGTGTATATATAATGTTATTTATTTAATCTTCTTTCATATCGCCTTCATTTCCAAATATATCAGTCCCCCTCCCCTACCCAAAAAGCCATCCTTTTATAATCCAAAATTTCAGCAAAACTAAACAATGTATTAACTAAATTTGACATGTCCAAAGGAACATTGTCCCTCACTTCTGCAAAGACCAATGGGAGATCATAAGCTTTTTGAAGGCAGGGGCTGTCTTTTGCTTCTTTTTGTATCCCTAGCACATAGTACAGTGCTGTACATAGCAGGCACTTAATAAATGTTTATTGAATTGAAGTTTATTTTCTCATCTTGTCTTTGGATCCATACTTGGCCATTATAATTGGTGTAGTGGGCCTATTTGCTTCATTCTACATCAGTTCACATAATTGTTTCTTTGAATTCCTACTAAGGACCTTTTGTTGCCTCAGTTACTGAACTTTGGTGGAACCCAAGAAGGATCCACTTTATTCTCACTTGTATTCTATAACAAATGATATTGTTATAAGGCTGAACTTTCCTATGACCATCAGAATGGCTGTCTAAGAGATTGAAGTAAGACTATGAAGAGGAAGATAAAGGAGAGTTGAAATGGAGGACAGGAGAGGCTACAATGCAGTGGGGATGACTTCTCTCTCTCTGAATTTAAAAGGTTTGCTCCCTCCTAGGGCCGGGTTCTTCATGGGTTTAATTTTGTTTAGTGACTGTCAGTCTGGGGCTCTTCTCTACTTATTGAGAGTATTCAGTTCTTACTTCATGAGTATAATAACCCCAAGTAACATTTTCAGGCCCCTAGTACCCTTCACTGGAGAAGATTTCACCTTTTCTTCTGTACAGATCTTTTCCACATTGAGAAAGAAAGAGAATCTTTAATCTGCCTCTGTATTTATGGCACAGGGAGTAGAAACTGGGGCCCAGAACTGTTAGACTTGTACCAGAGCAGTTCCTTGTCTCTATAGCATGCTAAAATCTTATTGAAATGACTTCCCCTAAATTGTGCTTTGCAAAACATACACTTATTTTCCTTTCAGCTGAGTATATACTGACTCTAGGTTGAGGCCCTCCCTTTGCCATATTTTATTATTTTTTTGTATACCTATTTTTTTTTTTTTCAGAAAAGGAAAGAAGAGTCTGAGAACACGGGTAATCATTGTTCAAAACAAGCAACAGAGAACTCTTGTGACTTCCTAGGGAAATGAGGTTAAGTGGCTATAAGCATAGTTGTCACATCTCTTTATAAATGGCTATTGCCTATTCTGATGTTTCTTATCCAGTGAGTTACTCCACAAGTTATAAGATGGTTTTTTGGGCATGACCAAGGAAGTATGCATGACCAAGACATCATAGCTTTCCCTGATTCCTCTGGTTGACAGGCCTGAATCCTGGTGCAGGGAAGATTACATTGCACATGAACTCTTCCTTAAAGAAAGATTTTCCAAAGAGGATCAGAGGTTAAATTTGACATCATTGGATTAAGAGATTGCTCGACTATCCCAGGTGACTGCCTCTTCCCTTGAGAGAGGATTCAGAGATTAATTTGGCTCTATTACTGAGTTTCCAAACCTGATTGTATCAACTGCAACTTTTCCATTGCCTTATAAAAGAGACAAGACATCGAATTATTTATCCAGGAAGGTTCCCCATCCAAGTTCTATGGAAAATAAAATAAAAAATACAAGAAAATGGGGAAGTATAATTATAAAGGAAAAAACAAACAAACAAACCCTAAACATTGTGGTCACTATTTGGAGTGTCAAGGGAAATAGAATTTAGAAAAGAGGAAGAAAGTAGAAATTATCTTTTTGGATAGATAAAGTTAATAATTATATGCCCAGGGCTTATGACATTATACCTTGCTCCAAATCTTCATATATCTAATTAGACAGTGCCCCTTAGCAATGGCACTCTGTGTGAACAATTAAGGAGGATTTTGGTTTCAGCTCTAGTCCCATAGCCTTCTTGAACAGTATAGGGTCTCCTGGAGTCACCGATGCAGTTTAGGCTGGTAAGTCTGGTTAGGTGCTTCCCCACATCTCAGAACTCCCAAAAGAGCTGGAGTAGATGAAGGATTCCCTACTATTTTGAAAGAGTTGAAGGAATTAAGTCCAAGATTCCCTCCTTCCCCAAAGAACTGGGAGTTCCTAAATTTTCTTTGCACTATTATCAACATGGAGATAGGCTCAAGCTATGGCCCCATCCCAGGTGTTCTTCCTGGGGAGTATAGTCACAAAAGTGCCCTGTGCTACCCATTGCTGCTTCCCACGCCCTCATTTATCCTGTCACCAGAGCTGCTGAAGGCAAGAGTTTTGCTTGGTGACTCGATGGAGCTAATGTGGTACCATGAAGTTAGGAACTGAGGTTCCCTTTCTAGGGCTTTCAGCAGAGCAAGAAGTGGGCTTGTTCCCTGAAGCATTTATGAAAGTCAATCTGTAGGGGTTTGGGGTTTTTTTTTTATTATTTTTTAAAAAATCTGTAGTTTTACAACTCTTTTTCTTAGGAGTAGAGCGATAGGGCCAGGAGCTCTTTGTAAAAGGGTTCAGATATAAGAAGTATCTAGTCTTGTGAGCCATGATTTGGAGCTGAGACCCCAGTAGTGTTTGGTTGCTCACAGCTTCTCCCTGAAACACTCTCCTTTAGAAATAGAAGTCGGAGGAGAGCTCAAGTGCTGTGTTTCAGGGATAGTCTACTAGACAGAATATTATCTTCCATCTCTCACATCTTCGCTCATGCCATACTGGTATATACTGTGTGTTGGGTGCAGTAGTACTAGAAGTCGGGTTAAAACTCTATCTCCTTTCACACCCCTGCATAGCCTGCATTTATAATACAAGAAAAGAAACTATACAACAAGTCCTCTGGCACCAAAGACTCCCAACATTGACACTTCCCATGGCTCACTGCCTGTTCCAGCAAAGGCATTTCCAAAGTGCACACACCCCACAACCACTGCCTCTTTTTCCATGCTCTCATATTCCCAACACCTTCCAAATACTCCAATAATCACAAATGCCAGACCTCTGCCTGCAACCAAACACTCTTGAATAAGCTTGTGAAATTGCTGTTGGTATTTATCCTTCTAGTTACTCCCATGATGGTGAGAAGTGGGGAAAAGAATCTTTATGGGTAGTATCTTGCTATTACTATTGAGAGTGTAAAGTAGATATTCATGTAGCAATTTAAGGTTTGAAAATCACTATATAAATATTATCTCATTTTGTCCTTACAGCAACCCTGTGGGGTAGGTGCTATTATTTCCATGTTACAGATCAGGAAACTGAGGCAGACAGAGTTTAAGTGACTTGCCTAGGATCAGACAGCTAATAAATGACTCTCAAACTTGCAGGGTCCCAATTTCACAGAATCTTAGAGCTAGAAAGGAGTTCAGAAGCCATGAAGGACAAGGGTTCCTAGCCTTTTTTTGTATCATGATCTTCCTTGGTAGTTTGGTCAAGCCAGAATAATGTTTTTAAATGCATAAAATAAAGATTACAAAGGAAACCAATTACTTTGAAAAACAATTATGAAAATATTTTTAAAACACATTTATGTATCCCAAGTTAAGAATTTCTGATCTAGTCCAAAGTGTACCTTCAACATACTCAAAAGGTGATCATTGAACATTTGCTCGTAGACCTCCAACGATCATCTCATTATCTTCTAAGTCAAACTGATCCACTTCTGGACAACTCTAATTGTTGGGAAGTTTTTTGCTCAAATGAAGCCTAAATTAGACCACATGCATTTTCCACATGTTGCGAATTTCACTAAAGTGAGATTTTATTAATCCTTTGCTATGTGACAGGCACTGTGTTAGGAATTGTAGAGACAAAGGAAAAAAAAAATGAAACAGTCCCTGCTCTCAAAGAATTTACATTCTAATGAGGAAGATAATATGAGTATGTATAGAATAAAATAGAGAGAATAAAGACAAAAGAAATACAAGGTGGTTAGAGAGGGAGGGCATTAGCAGTTGAGGGAATCTAAAAAGGTTTCATATGGGAAGTATTGCTTGAACCAAGTCTGTAAGGAAGTGAAGAATTCAGAGAGGAGGAGGGAGTACATTCTACGCATGATGGATGTTATTTATAAAGGCATAGAGATGGGAGATGAAGTACTGTATGAGAGGAACAGAGAGTAAACCAGTCTGGATGAACTTTAGAATGAAAAGGGGGAAGTAAAATATCATAAGCCTAGAAAAACAGGAAATGAAGGGCTTTGGAAGTCAAAGGAAGAGTTTACATTTGATTCTAAAGGTAAGAGGGGGCCACTGAAATTTACTGAATAGAAGAATGACATAGTCATATCTGTTCTTAAGAAAGATCACTTTGGCAGCAGTGTGGAAAATGGACTGGAGTCAGGATCAAGAAAGAAGTCCAGATGAGAGATGAACTAAGATGGTAACCGTCCAAGTAGTGAGAAGTGAAGGAGTAAGAGATATTATGGAGGTAGAGATGGCAATATCTGGCAGTTTATCATAAATGGGAGAGTGAGGAATTGAGGTTAACACCAATTTTATGATCCTGGGAGACTGGAATGGTGGTGCCCTTGACAGAAATAGGAATGTGCAATAGAGGGATGAGTTTTGGGTCAAATATAATGAGTTTTGTTTGGGGGAATAGATTAGGGAGGAATAAAAAGATTGCCTTGTTGCAAGTTACCAGCTACCCAGTTGAAGGTAAATAACAAATTTGTAATGGCCTCAGTAAACATGGTTGTATTACTTCTTCCACATAAGTAGAAGTTGAGGAGGTATATAGTGAGAGTAATCCAGGACCGGGTTTTGGCAAGTCAAGGTGTCAAAAGGTTTGAAGGTAGAGAACAGAATTGATTAATTATAGGGTCAAGGTTGGGAAGGATGGAAAGTGAAGTCAGAACAGGTCTAATGCCTTGGGAACATACTAAGGATGGAAGGATTGGAAGTCATGATGAGAATAAAAAAGCTTAGGAGGGGTAAGACATAAAGAGTTGGAATGATATCCATGATCAGATAAAGGAATATACGAATTTTTTATTATGGAAGTAGAACATTTGGAGGTAATAGCAAGATTTGAGAGTATAACCCTGCTTGTGAATGGCCAAGATGGAGTGGAAAGGTAGGTTGTGGGAATTAAGAAGCCTGAGGAGGTAGGATATTTGAGTGAGGGAAAAACAGCATGAATGTTCAAGTCCACTAGTATAAGGATAAACATTGAGGAGAGGAAGTCAGGTAGTGAATTTGAAAAAAGGAGGGAGAATGACCCAAGGACCATTACACAACAGCCACCATGATCTGTATTGGCTGATAAATTTGATGGACTGAACTTTGAGCGAGAAGAGGTTGCTCATGGATGGAGGCAGAGAGAGTCTGGGTGTGGTAGTACAAAACAAGGATAAGTAATGTGGGGTAGTAGAGAAGATGCAGAAAGAGTTGAAGAGGATGGTCTTGAATGCTTTTTTGGGAAGCAGTTTTCTGTGAATTTAAGGAAGTAGAATATTTTCCCTCTGGAGCCAAATAGAACAAATATAGTACCTCTTACACATGATAGCCCTTCACATTCTTGAATTCAGCTATCATGTCCCCAACTAAGTCTTCTTTTCTCCATCTTAAACATCTCTAGTTCATTCAAATAATTTCCTTAATGCATGACTTTAAATACTTCACCATTTGATTGTTCTCCTTTGGATGCCCTAATATTGGTCATTTTCCTTTTTAAAGTGTACTTCTCTGAATTACAACATATATGGGCTGTCTTGGACAGAGAACAGAACTATTTTTATTGTCTCCCTAGTTTTAAATACTCTTCTTCTCTTAATGTAGCTTAAGAGCTTATTTAACTGCTATATCATGTTATTGACTAATATGAGGCTTTTAATATATTAAATTTAGATATCTTTTTTTATAAAATGCTACCTAGTCACAACTTTATATTTTATTTATGAAATTTTTTCAATCCTTAGCATGAAGTTTTGCCCAAGTGCAAGACATTATATTCACCCCTATTAAGTTTCATTTTGAGAGACAGCACTACAAAATATAGAGAGTCAACTAGAATCAGAAAAACCTGTGTTCAAGTCATATCCCTAATATGTATTGGCTGTGTGACTGTGGGCAGGTCACTTAACCTCTCGGTGACACAGACAACTCTTTAAGACCATAAATTGCAGAACAGTTGTTGACCTGCATTGATGAAGGTAATTTACTGACCAGGAGTTTATCACACCAATGAAATTACATGTCTGGACCAAAAGGGGGAAAAAAAAACATCTCATAGTTGAATCAATATTTTAGGTGCTGGAATTTTCTTGGATCTGAACTCTTTCATCCAATAAATTTTGTGTCATCTGAGTGGAAGAAGTACTGGGCCTGGAGTCAAGAACACCTGAGTGTTCATGTCTGGCCTCAGACATGTAGCAGCTGTGTGATCTTGGGCAAGTCACTTAACCTCTGTTTCCCTTAGTTGTCCTCATCTGTAAAATTGAGATAATAATAGCACCTACCTCCCAGAATTGTGGTGAGGACAAAATGAGATCATATTTGTAAAGTAATTAGCACAGTGCCTGGCACGTAGTAAACATTATATAAATATTAGCTATCATTATTATTTTCTGCAAATTTGTTACACTATTATCCTAGTAATTGATAAAAAATGTTCCACAGTTCACAGCCAAGGGCAGATCCCTTGGGTACTTTACTGTAGACCTCTATCTAAGGACTCATTGAATCACTAATGACTGCTTATTGGATCTGACCATTCATTCAAAGCTCTGAATCCCCTAAACTGTACTATCATCTACGGTAACCCATATTTTTTCACAGACTTGTTGACAAGAACAAGAAGAGACATCATAATGTATTATATTATAATCTAGGTAAATTATATCTACAGCATTCCTCTGATCAAAACTAAAGTAAACTGTAATTAGTCTGGCATAGCTTCTTCTTGATGAAGCCACGTTGGCTCTTCCTGATCACTGCTTCCTTTTCTAGATGTTAGCTAACCACCCCTTTAGTAATACATTCCAATGTCATTTTTGAGCTGACTGCACTTCTGGTTACCAAACTTTAGTATAATGCCTCAGCTGCCTTCTCACCCTAGGCACTCGCTTCTCGCTCACTCCCTCTGTCCCTTTATCCTTCTCACCCTGGAAGATTCCCTCTCTCTTTGTGCCCCTCTTCTCCCATTGGCAAGTAAGTCTTGGAACTTCCATTTGAGGAGGGGCCCAGGCCTGAAATACGTCATTCTTCTCCTGGCTCTACTTGTTATTTTCTAAATTTCACCATTATGCCCAAAGTCAAGCACTCTCTCCCTACCTCCAAATTTTCAGCTGCTTCTTATGAGTTGTCTCCCTTAGGTCTTTAAGGGCAAGGACTATCTTTTTGTTTGTATTTCTAATCCCCCCAGTACTTACCACAGCCCCTAGCATATAGTAAGTACCTAATAAATACTTGTTGACTTGAAAAAATAGTAATACATTCTAGAATTTTGCCAGGAATCAAAGTCAAGACACTGGCTTGTAGTTTCTGTCCTAAATATCCAGACAGTATTTGCCCTTCTCCAGGCCCATGGCACCTCTGCCATTCTCCATTTCAGTTCAGTTGTTTTTCAGTCATGTCCAACTCTTCACGACCCTATTTGGGGTTTTCTTGGCAAAGATACTGGAGTGGTTTGCCATTTCTTTCTCCAGCTCATTTTATACAGGTGAGGAAACTGAGGCAAATAGCATTAAGTGACTTGTCCAGGGTCACACAACTAGTAAGTATCTGAGGCTGGATTTGAACTCATGAAGATGATTCTTCCTGACTCCAATCCCAGTGCTCTATCCTCTGTGCCATCTAGATGCTATTCTCTATAGTCTTTGAAAAATCACTCACAAGATCACATATCCCAACTATCAGGTCTTTTAGGATACTACCTCATCATGGTGTGGTGATCTGAACTCATCAAAGAAAGCTAGGTGTTCCTTCACTTGCTATGTGTTTCAATTCTCTATTAGTCATTTTTGCTTTGTCTTTTCCAGTAAAAAAAAAAAAAGCAAACTAAAGGTAAGTTCCTTCTTCTTTCCACTGTCATTTATCACTGTCCCATTTATCCTGAGCAGCAGTCCTATCCCTACTTTGCTACTCAACAATTCAAATGACAGTTATTAAGCCCATCACCTGTGCAAGGTAGTTCGCAAGATAGGAATACAAAGATCAGTTTCTGCCCTGTATAGAGTGCAAAGATATATATATATACACGCACATACACACACACACATACATACACATACATATGAGTATATATGTATACTTATATATGTATATGTGTATATATACATACACACATGTATACATATATACATATATATGTATATGAATTTGAAGACAAAGGAAGCCCTAACAGCTAGGGGGAACACCGAGATCATCATCATCAAGCACTGATTAAGCATTTACTTTGTGCCAGGCACTGTACTAAGCAGGGGGCTACAAAAGGAAGGCAAAAGCCTAGCTGTGACCTGGAGGAGCTTACAGTCTAATGGATGAGATAACATGCAATATTATGCATAGTTATATGCTAATAAGACCAAGAACACACATCAAGAAAAATAGAGGAATGCCTTAAAAATGTAAAATACCTTCTCAGACCAGGTAGAGATCTTAACCCAATTTCAGAAAAAAAAATAGATCTAGCTGAAAGGAACTAGCAAAGGAAAAAAGCTCCCGGAAAATATATTGTGGGTGGGTGTGTTAGTGATAGAGGGGGAAAAAGCATCAGTAAAACATTAAATATATATATATATTTATATGTATATAAATATAAATATATATATATGGCAAAAAATAGCTTACAAAGAGACACAGAAATTGTGTTACTACCTTGTCAAATTCAATATATACTTAAAGTGTTCTTTTTTTTAAAGAAAAACTATATAACCGAAGTTGATATTTCATATGCAATTCTCTTTTCAGTTCTCTTTGTGTATTGAAATGTTTATTAAAAGTTCATTATAGGGGCAGGTAGGTGGCACAGTTGATAGAGCACCGGCCCTGGATTCAGGAGGATCTGAGTTCAAATCTGGCCTCAGACACATAACACTTATTAGCTGTGTGACCCTGGGCAAATCACTTAACCCTATCGCCCAATCAAAAACAAAACAGAAAAGTTCATTATAAAAGAAAAAGTACAATGTCCTTATCAAGTGCATATAATAATTCTTGACATCTATGATAATTATTGGCATCTATGACCTAGAACTCCAGTTCTGGGTTTCAGTCTGGATTCAATTTTGGGTCTCATAAATACCTCCCTTTAGTTAATGGCATCATCTAAGTTTCCCCCTGAGAACATCAGAATATGACTCATGTGTGGGTCTGATACAAATGAATGGCCAAGTCCAGATGTTCTACTTCGTGGCACAGTTCAGTCTCTTGCTGCTACTCACCTCTATCTCCTGTTTAATCTAGGAACTGAGCATAGTATACACACTCCCCTTCTTTGTAGGTAGATGACCTCAGCATTGGCTTGAACTATTTCCTCTCCTTTCTAGGTAGAGTGGTTCAGGAGCCCCTCCACTGGATGACTCTTCTTCCAAGTACATGTCTTTATCTCAATACAGCTAAAGAACACCATTTTGGGGGGAGGAGGAGGTATCCTTTGCTTTCCATGTAAAAATTAGCTCCTTCTGGTCACTGGTACCTCTGAGTCTCTTCTGATGAATCCATGTTTCACTCATGAATTCATCCTCCATTACTGTCCTTGCTTCCATGTTCTGTACATGGTTTCAAACAAAAAAACAAAAAAAACCCAAATTGGTTGATGAATTCCCTGAGTATATCCACCAGTCCCTTTTGACAAATCTTTTCTTTTTCTTCCTCATTGGGAACATTTCTTTCATTATTCAGAATTTCATCTTAAATTTGAGATGCCACCTTTCTACACTCCTTTGCAGAAGTGGTTGGGGGGAAGGGCAGGCATTGTTGTAGGAAACTTCAGACTTTTTTAATATATTGTTTTATATTTGTAGATTTTTGTATATTTGTATATACTTTGTATATTTTCTTTTCCTTCCTTTATTTCTACTTTATTGTAACAAATATCTTTCTGGGAGGGAATGGGGACAATGGGAAGTATGGATAATGTAAAAATAAAGGACAGCAATAAACTTTTATTTAAAAAAATTTCATCTTTAGAATTTTCAATGCTAACCTCCCTAGACCTTTAGTTTATGGTAGGCCTGTACAACCTTCTGCCCACGGGCTGCTTACGACCCACTGGCATGTCATAGGACTTCTGGTGATCCGTGAAAAATGTAAAGGATGTTTTCCTCTACATTTTTCCTGGGCTCCCCAAAATCCTTTGGTGCGCAGCAAGTAGCCTGTGGGCCGTATGTGGGTCTGGTTTTTGGGATCCTACCCATCCTTCCTGTGAACCCTCCAGATATACCTAGGGTGAGGTACATGAAGGGAAGAGAAGGAGAAAGAAATAAGCATTTATATACCAACTATTATGAGCCATGCATTGTGCTAAGTGCTTTTCACAAATATTTTCTCATTTGACCCTCACAATAACCCTCGGAGGTAGGTGCCATTTTTATCCTCATTTTACAGTTGAGGGAATCACAGTAAACAGAGGTTAGATGACTTGCCTAGAGTCTCACAGCTAGTTAGTGTCTGAGGCCCATATTTGAACCCAAGGTTTACTGACTCCACACCCAGCATTCTATCCATAGCACCACCAGCTGCCTCACTGAATTTCCTCTCCCCCATCACAAATACTAAGATGAAGTGAATACCAAGTTTCCCACTGTCACAATTTCAGTAACAGATTTCTTATACGTTGGTTCCAATCCCGAGATTTCTGCAGGCATGTAATTATAAAATTAGAGTTTGAGTTTGAACTTAATTCAATTAAAGAAGTATTTTTAAAGCTGCTACTATATACACATCACTGCAGCTGGTCTGTGGCAAGGATTAGAGTCCTTGTATGCTGCAGCATATTTGAGAGGTACAATACATACCTAAGTAACTACAATAAAAATAAGATATAAGCACATAAAGTAGTTGCATTGGTCATAAACAACTGAGGGGAGCAGAGACCTCCCTTCATAGAGAGGGTAGGTTTGGATAATGGCAAAAGAGAAATTAGAGCGTGAGGAATAGATAACAAGTTGCTGGAGAAAAAATAATTAACCAGGGAAATAGAAGACAAAAGACAAATACTTTAAAGGTAAAGATGAAGATTTCCAATTTGATTCAGAAGGTAAAAAGAAAACAAAGGTAAGGGCCATAGAGGAAGGTTTAGAAGAGGGTTTTTTGAGTAAGGTTGAAAGAGAGGCAAGGAAAAACATACATAAGTGTCTTAGTGTAAATAGGTCAAACCAGGTGAAAGAAGCAGTGAGAAAGAAGAATTAGTCAGGAAGTTGAAGGGGGAAAGAAGACAAAAAGGATTTATTTACCTGACTCCTACAAGAGGGGATCAAGGCTGCTCAGAATCTTTTTTTATCAGGGTAATGCTGGTTGCACTAAGTGATGGGGAACTCGGGGAGCAGCAAGAATAGCAGAGTTCTTGTATCCTAGCAACCAACCTCATTATATACCATTTTCCTTTCTTTTAATGATCATTTCAACATTTACTTTTCTTAATTGTGAGAAGGCCATCCTAGCTATTTTTATATACTTACAAGAAATGAAGATACCGAGATGTGGGACTGAAAATCCTTTTGTATGGCTATAGGTGGAATAAAAGCTTATCCTCTAATCAGCTGGAATGTGGGTCCCTGTAGGGGTAATAGATTGATGGTGGTCAGTCTCTGAGGTCAACAGCTGTCCCTGGCCTGGAGCCAGGAAGACCCAAGTTCAAATCTGGTCTCAGGCACTTAGCAGATGTGTGATCCTGGGCAAGTCACTTAACCTTTGTTTGCCTTTGTTTTCTCCACTCTAAAATGAGGGTACTAATAGCACCTACTTCTTAGGGTTGTCATGAGGATCAATGGAGATAATATTTGTAAAGCACACTACCTGGAATGTAGAAGACATTTAATAAATACTTGTTTCCTTCCTTCCTAGAACAACACTCTCAGAGAGCTGATTTCAGAGTTAAATTATGGTCATAGGTGGTTAGAACAATTCATTAAGATGAGTCAGATTTCTTAGCTTCCTACATTTCCAAATACCTGTATTTTTAGTCTACCATCTCTACCCTACTGAATTTCCTCTACTACAAGATTTTGTTTCTTATTCTACTATTACTCTATTACCACATAAATCTAAAGTTTCTTCTTATTGAAAATGTATTAACTTCTTCTAACTTCCAGTCAAAACCCAAAAGTATTTTCATCCCTTGTTCTTAATAATGGCATATGAAGCTTTAAGAAATCTCTTTGAATTTTTAACTTACTTTATTGTCTGTGATTATCTTGTAGGTTAAGGCATTTGAGAGGGAAGCATTATCTACCTCCAGGAACTTGAAAATGAGTGACAACAGCACATTGGCCCCTCCATCTTCAGGCCAGGGTCCCACCAGTCCACGCAAGGCACCCCCTAAATTCAAGCAGAGGCAAACTCGACAATTCAAGAGCAAGCCTCCTAAGAAAGGTGTGAAAGGGTAAGAGTTCCTGCCTCCAAATTGGAGAAAAATATGCCACCACATCTCATGGTCATCGGTCCTAAATCGCCTTGGTTTGAAAATTTATTTCACCAAACAATCAGTGAATAGTCACTAAATATTCAGACCATACTTAGGAATTTCTTTTTTTTTTCATCCTCGGTCCCTCCATTTTTCTCTCCTCCTCTACTTTCATTTCAAGCTTTGCCTGAAGGTCTCAAACCACAATGCCCATTTCGTCTCCACTCCTAGGGCATCCTTCTCATAAGCTCACTTTGTATGCTCTTCATCTCCTGGCCATAGCTGTCCCAATTTTTAATTGGCTAAATGTATGTCTCTCTTTTTTAAAGGAGCAAAGCTTTGTCTCTTACTGAGGAACAATGAGAGCACAACTTCCTTTGATAGCTCATAAATGTTTCAAGTGATATTTCAGTTTCAACATCTCTTCCAGTGGCACACATTGGCTAATACTTATTTGAGCTGCCTTTTCTTGTTCTTTATCCAGGAGATGCTGTGAACGCTGTACAAATCAAAAGATCTACTGTATATAGATGTGAGAGGACAAAAAAAAAGGAACAAACCTGTCCTCTCTATTTCTCTTCCCTTCAGTCAAGAGAATTCCTAAATGAATCAATCCAAGTATCTTCTTCATCTGATCTCGGCTAATCCCTCCCCCACCCTTTCTTTTCTTTCTAACTTCTTAGGTTTGGAGATGACATCCCAGGCATGGAGGGCCTTGGAACAGGTGGGTCTAATGAGACGTTTTCACATGAGATCCTTAAATTTGAGAGCTATCAATTCTTATACTCTCAAGAAGACAGATACTTTTAAACTAGGCCTAAATGAAAACAGCTAGAAGCTTAAAATGAATATAAGGAATTTTTTTCTCCTATTAACTGTTTAATAGGTATTGATAAGAACTGTTGTATTTATAAGAGCAAGCATGCATGTATTCGCATTTTGCAATCAGCTGCTTATCTGAGTCAGCATCATGTATCAGATTGCACTTTGAATCAGGACACATACATCCAAATCAATGGTAAATCAAACGAGTTAATATAGGAGGTACTTTGCAAACCTTAAAGTGATTCCTAAATGTTAATTATTAAATATTTAATTATTTAATAATAATAATAATAATAATAATTATAGTAATAAATCCTAGTTCTGATTAACTAGTTATATATAAATTTCCTCACTGGAAAAATGGGGATAACACCACACATGATCAGGCCAACAGCACTACCCCATTTCTGATTCCCCAAACATGCATTTTTCTAAGAAATAGTAATAATGATACTAATATTAATAATATTTATGTATCACTTTAAGATTTTCAAAGAGCTTTACATGGGTTATCTTGTTTGATTCTCATGACATCCTTGTGAAATAAGTGCTATTATTGTCCCCATTTTACAGATGAGGAAACTGAAGCAGACAGAGTTAAAATAACTTGTCCAAGTTCCCACAACCAATAAATGTCTGAGGCCAGGTATGAATAGAAGCCTTCCTGATTCCAGGTCCAGCACTCTAATTACTGCACCATCTAGCTGTCTACTGAGTTTATAGAAATAGGAAACAATAGAAAGAGGGTTGGACCTGGAGGGAGACCTGGGCTCCTCACTTGATCTTTGTCAATAAGAAAGTGTACAAGTCAATTAGCTTCTCTGAACCTCAGTTTCCTCTCAAATGTTTTTGGGGACTAGGATGCCATTCTGGCTAAACTAAATGTCTGGGGTAAAAGACCAGGTGAGAATATGGAGATATCTCTCTATTTGAAAGACCTTCGGGGGCAGCTAGGTGGCGCAGTGGATAGAGCACTGGCCCTGAAGTCAGGAGGACCTGAATTCAAATCCAGCCTCAGACCAAACACTTGACACGTACTAGCTGTGTGACCTTGGGCAAGTCACTTAACCCCAAATGCCTTACCAAAAAAAAAAAAAAAAGAAAGAAAGACCTTCCCTGAAAAAGGGCACACAAGCTTCTAAGTCTGTGGAAAAGAATGGGTTTATATGCTTTTCTCCTCTTTTATAGATATCACGGTCATTTGTCCCTGGGAAGCCTTCAGCCACCTGGAATTACATGAGCTGGCCCAGTTTGGAATCATCTGAGTCAAGAAAGTAGCTGTCAACTATCCCCAACATTTCCTGTACCTTGGAAGTTTATGTGTGACCTCACCAATCTGTGATGTGTCCGGAGTCTTAGCTGTTTAGAATACTTTCTTCTTACACTCGCCCACAGATTAGGCACTTCAAATATCAGTCACATGTAAGGATTAAGGAAATGAACATTCCCTTTGGTGTCAAACTTTCTGTTTTCAAAATAGCTCAGCTCTCAAAATAGTAAACCTTCCTTCTGAGTGACTGATTTACCTCCAGTGATTAGATAAAGTTGCCTAAAATGTAGCACATGAACACCTTACGAAGTCAGAAGAGACGCATCCATGGCAAAGGTAAAGAGCGTAGTCAGTGGAATTATGCATCTTTAGTACCCTGAACTACATCACTTTAGTTCACATCTATCTTCTCCTTTTATCTGTACAGTCCACATAATGAGCTCATGTTTGGTCCAGTGGATTAGGACAATGTTCTAATATTATTTGTTCCTTCAGTTCCTGACTTTTTTGTTTCTTCTATAGGAAACTCTCAATAGGAAGACATTTCTGAGAACACTGTAGAAAATACATAGTCTTACTTACTTAAGAATGTGGCTATTTGACAGCAATTTTAAAAGCTTTGTGTTTTACACACTGATATAAAGTGATAGTTTGCCTGCCCCACCACGGTGAAGTTGTGTTGAATGATACCCACAATTACACCTCCACAGCAATTATGAAAATTCAAACCTTGCTGCTGGTTTGGCTATGGTGGGGTTAGTAATATTTCTCCATTCCAGTTTCAAAATCAGTAGTGTAAGAGTGTAAGCAGTTAAAAGGTTTTGAGATCTTCACAAAATGCTGGACATGAAATACAGAGAGGATCATTGTGGAAAATGACCTTCAAGGATCTTACAATAAACACCATGTTTCTAGGGAAAAAGCAGTAACTAAGGTGAATTTTTATTTTTCAGGGATGTTCTCTGCCTATAAAATAGATTTTCAGTATTAATTTCAAATATATAGTATTCATAGGATTGATCACATGATGTTATCTAGTCCAACCCCCTCATTTTGCAGGTGAGGAAACTGAGGCCCAGAGAGTGACTTGCTCAAGTTCATGCAGGTAGAAAGTGGAAAACCCCTTCTGACTTCAAGCCCATTACTTTTCCCACTGCATTTTCTACAATATCAAGATAGCAACATTTTTTGTTCATCTTTCTGATAGAATATATTTTGACAATGTGCTTAAATTGATCACAGTCATTGGTTCCTTCTTATTTCTACATTACATTATGGGACAATAGAAAGAGCACTACTCTTATAGTAAAAGACCTTGGTTCAAATCCTCCCCATGCCATTTATTAGCTGTGTGACTTTAGGAAAGTCACTTCAACTCTAGATCCTGAATTTCTCATCTATAAAGTGAAGGGACTATGCAGGGAGGAAGAGGGGTATGGTCAAGTAGGTGTTATCTAAGGTCCTTTCGAGCCCCAACATTCTAGGACTCTGTATTTTTTCTTCTGAGTAGCTATTCAACTAAGATAGGATGAAAAATGAAAACATGAGAAACAAAGTATAATAAAAGCCAAAGACAGGAAGGTTAAAAGAAATGTTATATCTATGTAAATAGACTTGGTAAAGAGAGAAAAGCAATGAGGTACTAAAAACTATATTAGTAGATATAATGGTGTGCCTTTCTATAGTTTATATTTGAAGTTTACATAGCTCTTTCCTTCAAACAAGTCTGAGAGATAGGTATCAAGTATTTTTGTCCCCATTTTACAGATAAGGAAACTGAGACTTCAAGAGGTTGTAACCTCTCTATAGTAACACACCTAGAAAATGTTAGATATGGGATCAAGCATATATAACAAGGTCTCCAGGTTCAGGTTAAGATTAAATATGAAGGCTAGATAGAAAGGGTAGGTTGAAAGAGAGGTAGCAATGATAAACATGCAAAAAAATGGGTCAACAGGGAGGCAGGTTAATGCATGAAAAGACCACTAAAATGGAAATTGGAGACCTAGTTTTTAGCCTTGATTTTGTCACTAACTAGCTGTGAAACCTTGAGCAAGTCACTTGCCCCTGAGCACTTTTACTCATTTGTAAAATGAGTAGCTTGGACTAGATGAGCATTAAAAATCCTTCTAATGCTAATACTTTAGATATTTCTCTGAGAACCGTTAACTGTAGTTGTTTAGTCAATTTCTGTTGTGTCTGACTCTTCGTGACCCCATTTGGGGTTTTCTTGGCAATGCTACTGGAATGGTTTGCCATTTCTTTCTCCAGCTCATTTTATAGGTGAGGAAACTATGGCAAACAGAGTAATTGACTTGCCCAGGGTCACACAGTTAGGGAGTGTCTGAGGCCACATTGGAGCTTGGCAAGATGAGTCTTCCTGACTGTCTGTCTAGCACTCTACCTACTGTGCCACCTAGCTGCCAAGAGAATGTTAGCACTAGAAGAAATTGTGGTATTTCTGAAAAGTGCTGGGCTGAACTATCTTCATGATGTCTGTCTTCATTCCTTCTTGCTGCTGTTTCTTCCCACCTCCAACCTCACACTGTAATTCCTATCACTACTTGCCTGCAGCTATCTTATTACTACATATCCAGAAATAATATTGAAAACAATTATATAGGTAGAGAATATGCCTGAAAAATGACAATTCCTAGTTATTGCTCTTTCCTTGGGAACATGGGACTTATTGTGACCCTTAGATGAGCATTTTCCATGAGTGATGAGCACTTCTGTCTATACATAAATACTTAGGGGAAGGAACTTTCTGGAAGTAGATACACTTATTCCCATTAGCCACTTTCCACTTTAATTCATGCCACTAATGACAACAATGTTTCATCCCCTAAGCTCCATGCCTAGTCCCCACTAAAGGTTGATGATATTCCCATCCACAGTGGAAATTAAAGTTAGAGCTATAGAAACTCAATCACGGAATCATAGAATATGAGGATTAGAAGAGACCTCTAGGCTCTCTAATCTAACTCATACCTAGAATGAATTCCCCCCTAGAATGTACTCATCAAGTGGTCATCCAGCCTCTGCCTGAAAGACCACGAAGGAAGGGAAGCCCACCACCCCTTGGGGCGGCCCTTCTACTTTTGGACAACTCTTCTTGTTAGGAAGCTTTTCCTGACATCAAGCCTAAATTTGCCTCTGCATTTTCCACCCATTGTTCCTGGTTCTGCCCTCTTGCGCCAAACAGAACAAATCTGATCCCTCCTTCACATGCCAGCATTTCAAATACCTGAAGACAGCTACCATTTCCCACCGGAACCTTCTTTTCTCCAGGCTAAGCAGACCCAGTTCATTTAACCAAATGTAATATGCCATAAGACCCTAAGAGTCATCTAGTCATCCTGTACCATGATAAGTACTGATATAATCCTAGATGTAGAAGTGGAAGAACTCTCAGAGGTCATTTAGTCATATTCCTTCGTTTTACAGAAGAAGAAACTGAAGCATAGAGAATGAAATCAACTCATAAAATCACAAAATTTTAGAGATGGAAGGACCTCAGTGACCACCTAGTCTAGACCATAGCCAGAAGGAATGCCCACCATAACATACCCAACAATGGCTATCTAGTTTTTTGCTGGATGCTTTAGTAATGGAGGACTCATTTTCTCCCATGAGAGGTCATTCAGTTTTGGGTAGTTCTAATGGTCAGGAAGTTTTTGTTGATACCATGCCCAAATCTGCCTCACTGAACACCACCCCCCACATCCTCTGCTGCTAGTTTTGCCCTTTGGAATTGAACAGAAAAAAGTCTTATGTTCTTTGCTTGTTCTGTGCCCAGGCATGTAATTTCTTCCAGGTTCAGTCCTACGGAGCCTGAGTAGTAAGAGGGATCAGTTCTCTTTTCTCAAACTCTTCAGCTTGTTAAATGACCACCATGGCACTCCAGGGATGATTTTACTAATGATTAGTTTATGGCTTACATCTAGGGTTTCCCCCAAAAAAGGGAGAGAGTAAAAATGTACTGAATAAACAACAAGAATCAGCTTTGGAACAGGTAATTCATTCCTACACAAAAGAAAAACTAAGTATAAAAGACTCATAACACATATTAATAGAATGATTAAAAACAAAATTCAATAACAACTTGTAACTACTGTTTTAATCTTCTGGGACACTGATACTTACATCTCATCAGAACACAAAGCAACTTATAGGACTGTTAATTAGGCATTGTACATTTCACCTTGGCTCTCCATTGTACACATCTGTTAGCAAAAGCTACTAGGCTTGGGCCAATTCTCTTCCTGGTGGTGGTGGTCCTTCCCAAGGACTTAGTTACTGGGGACTTCTTCCCTACATTCATTTGCCCACAACCTGATGGTGTCCAGGACCTCTGAACCTTTCAGATTCATGTAGTTACCTTCAAGCTTGGACATGTCCATCTTAAAATAAATACCCTTTCACCTAACAAAGCAATAAACACAAAAGGAGAAAAGAGACACTCAAGATTTATCACATTATACCAGAAAGCAAAGTAACTTCAGTGATGGATTACCACCGAGCTGGAAGCAGGTCCCAAAGTCCCCATGTGGTCAACTGGAACCAAGAAAAGCAATTTGGGGCACACCCCATGGGAAGGCCACTATAGGCCAGTTTAGCCTCTGCTACACTCCTCTCAGTGCAGCCAAGGACTGCATTAGCTTTTTGGCTACCACTTTACTACTACTTTATATTGATCCTAGAGTCCATTAAAACCCCATTTTTTTTTCTGACAATAGCTTTTGGATTATTTCCTCCATCCTGTACTTGTAAAATTCAAGTATAAAACTTTACACTGACCCCTTTTGAATATCACGTTATTCCTGTCAATATATCTTTGGATCTTGACTCTGTCATCCACTGTGTCAGCTATCCTTTCTAGGTCACATTGATAGGAAAGTGGCACAGTAGGGATTCAAACCCAACTCCTCAGACTCTAAATTCAGTACTCTTTCCATCACCACCTTCCAACTTCCTTTGGATAGCCCCCCCCATAGGAAAAACCAGTAAATCAACAAGCATTTATTGAGCTCCTCTATGTACCAAATATAGCTTTTGTTGTATGCTCCAGTCTGATATATATGGGGAGGGGGGAGGGGAAAGGGAAATCTCTTATATTTAAGGATTTTACATTCCACTAGGGGGAGACAACTTGTTCACAGATAAATGAATGAATGAATGAATGAATGAATGCATGAATAAATGAATGAATATAGACATATAGAAAGGGAGAAAGGAAGGAAGGAAGGAAGGAAGGAAGGAAGGAAGGAAGGAAGGAAG